>NW_011889228.1:238306-244983 GCF_000151845.1 Pteropus vampyrus | reverse complement strand
AAGCCGCTAAGTCTGCAGGAATTTTCAATATTCTCAGAATGTTCTCCTTTCCAGATATAAGCACCTCAGCTGTTCCCCTGGCCCACCCCGCTCCCCCACCTGATGTGCTTAGATGAGTCCTTCGTTTCAATGTGACCTAATTTGTCATTTTTTTACCGCTTAGCAAGTTTTGCACACTGTTTGAGAGCTCTACGCCTACTGCGAGGTCGTGAGCACATACTCCTGTTTTTTTACAGTCTCACATTTAGACACGCGACCCACTTGGAGCTGCCTGTGAGCGCGGTGTGAGGCCGAGGCTCAGATTCGTCTGTTTCCCGTGTAATATTCCTTTGACAGGCACCATTCCTGAAAATAACCACCCTTCCCCGCGCCTGGCAATGCCACCTTCGTGGTGCTCACGTCGAGCCTGGTTCAGTGAACGCTCACTCCACTCTGCCCTCCCTCGCCCGCGACTCCACGCTCCCCGAGGGGACGCTGCGGTCCGGGGAAGCCCCAGGGAGGGACGGCCCTCGGCTGGCACTGCGGTCAGGGTGGCCGTGCCCTCGCACCTCCCCAGGACGTGGCCAGCAGTCTCTGTCCGACCTTGTAGTTCTCATTCCCCAAGGGCTGTGGCAGAGCCTGTGTGACCACACTAACCAGCAGTGCAGACGGCGAGGCGGCCACTCCGGGAGGCCCCCAAGGACGTGGAGGCGCTCCCCAGACTCATACCGACGCGGGGTTTGGGTCATGTACCAACCGATGAGTGAGAAAGTCCGCTCCTAAGAATCGGGCTCTCCTTCCTGCCCCAGGTGACAGCTCCGTCTTCGATGCTGGAGTGTCTTTTGACCCTCGTGAGATCAGCGACGGATCCTGAGGGTCTGCACAGGCCCAAGCTTGAGAGGGTGAGGGAGGAGGGGCCCCGTCGGTCCAACCGGGGCTCCCGCGGAGGTGCTAGACGGTGGGGAGGGTGCCTGGTGGCCGGGGTCCCTCCGCTCACTGGCACCCACTGCAGAGCGTGACCTGTGGATTGTGCCTCTGAGCGCCTTGCTCGTCTGTGAAGAGACACAATGGCAGGGAGAGGGGACAGCCCTTGCAGAGGCAGCGGTTCCTTCTTGGGGGCGGGGCAGGAGTGGGGTGCGGCGTGTGGCTGCGTACAGAGCTGACAGTGTGCGTGGCACTGTTCCCGGGAGCACCTCCCACGCAGACAGGTGGGCCACGACCTCCGTGGTCTGTTGGAGGCGGGTGGGTGGGATAGACCTGGCTGGCTCTTCGAAGCCTCTCCGGAGGCTTTTCGAGATAAGAGTGGGTAAGATTGGAGACCTCCAGATGCAACACGAGTCATCAGGAAGTGAAAGGGGGGGAAGAAGCTTCACAGGTGCGAGCGAACTCGTGCTCCGGGCCTGAGAGGCGGCTGGCCTCCTCAGGGTTCCTCTCGCCCCCAAAGCAGGATCCAGCCATTTTCACGCCATGGCAAGAATGCCTGATACTCCCTTCTTAAAAAGTCAGTTGACTGCCTGCACCAGGGACCCCCACTCTGCTCCCCAGATGACCCATGCAGGGGAGGATGAAGGCAGGCGTTGGTTCTTCTCTTCCCACCCCCCTGTCCCCCTGGGGTTCAGAGCAGGCAGGCAGCCAGTCTTCAGTCCTGTCCCGTGGGGTGCTACAACCCCAGATCTCAGGAACGGAAGCATCTTCCACACCCAGGTCGTTCAGAGAAGGTGAGGAGCAAGGTGAAGGGCAGCGCACGTGGGCAAACGCGCCTCCTTCAACGTCAGACGTCAGCCTAGCCGTCTCCGGAGCTTTCCTGTCAGAAGCCTCTTCACGTCTGTCGTGTGAGGTCTGCAACGGAATTGAGAGGCAGGGTTGGAGGATAAAGGAATCTATGTTTACATGTCTCCCCAAATCTGTCCTGACGGCCACTCATCCAAGGGCCCGGCTCCAGGGCCTTCTCCTCTCTGGTCTTGTCACCAAGTCCAGCAGGCCACCCCTGGCCCTGCCGTGCTTCTGTGACCACCCAGGCAGGCTCGCTGGAGACACACCTGTTGGGAATTCACTGAAAACCTGGAGAGTAACACCGCTTCCGATGGAAACCAGATGTCTGCCAGAGCAGAAGCTGTAGCCCAGGGTATAGAGGGCAGGATTTATGTCTCCCTGCCCGGGAGGCTGGGAAGGCCAAGCTCGGGGTGTCTGGGGAGAGCCTACCAGCTGGCGTGCACATGGCACCTCACAGGATAGAGGCACATGAACACTTCGCCCACAGCTACTGGCCTTTCCCCAGCATCTACACGCCCCGGCGCCTCCAAATGTGTCCTCACGGTTCCACCTGTCCCTGCCCCCGACGCGATGCTGAATCTTGCCCCTCACGTGGGCGACGGGCATCTCCTTGTCAGGTGTCCCTCCTGCAGAGAGTCTAGTTGCCAATGCGAAGAAAATGACAGGATTTCCCTGATGGGTGCAAGAGGTGAATAAATGGACAGATCTGCCGTGTTCTCGGATGGGAATGCTGAACTTTTCAAAGAAAACGACCCTATTATCTTAGAGGGTTAACAAAATTACAACCAAATAGATTTTTTGAAACTTCGCAAACTGATCGCGAATTATTAAAAAAATAAATACATAAACAGGCAAAAATGACTAGAAAGAAACGAACTAAGAAGCAAACTTCCGGGTTTCAAAATTCATTTTAAAGAAAGTTGACGATGGTGATGATGATGATAATAATCACAACTGGCCTTTGTCGAGTGCTTGTGATGCGTTGGGCGTTAGGCTCACACTTTCTGCGTATTATTTTATCTAATCGTCACAATAACACTGTGAAATGGCTGGCATCATTTATTATCCGTATTTTGTGGCCTAACTCGTTCAGGATCAGACCTCTGATCAGCTGCGGAGCCTGGGTCTGCTAGCTCCTTGGCTAATCCCATCACCCCTCAACCCCAGACGTGACACTCACGTGCTGCTGAAGAAAGAACAGGCAGGTCGAGCGACAGATGAGAAAAGAAAGTTCAGGGCGATTTTCTTAAAGTTACGAAATAAGACACACGGAAAACATCTATAGAAGTAAAGTAACCCTCTAAAATTTAAGTCTGTATTATTGCAAATACACGCATACATATATATGCACGCATACAAATGAAGGCAAAAAAAAAAAAAACAGATTAAAAAAAACTTTCAGCAAATTTAGCAAAGAGTTGGAATGGGATTGAGGTCAGAATCACAGTCTGCATCTCGGAAAGGAACGCGAGCCCAAGCAGCATGGCGTCAAGACTGGAAAACGGGCTGGAAATGCTGGGAGTAGATTTTGGGCTCCGTGTCACCTGCCATTTTGGCTTGTTTGGCTGAAAGGATCAGGGTTAAAGCAGACAGAATGCGAGACATATCAAAACAGTAACAAGCCACCGATTTTTACCCGTGAAATTCTCTCCCCTCCCAGGGCACAACCCAGGGCAGCTGGGCAGCCCCCCAGGGAGAGCCATGTCCGTGCAGGGACATAGCTGTTCCTGGACCCGGACGGGTGAGAGGCCCCCCTCCAAGCTGCCCCCGGCACATGCTATGGTGGGACAGCGGGGGCCCTGCCAACCTCGACCTTCCTCACATTCCTGCCAAGGCGGCGATGAAAAGTGGGCCCGATTCCCAGGGGGACAATGGCAGCGGATGCAGGGACGTGGAGGGCCCAGGGCTTCATGGGATGGCAGAGAACCCATCCTGGGAGGGCGGGGACACGGCAGGAACCAAGCTCCAAGCCCTCAGCACAGGCCATCATCTCTATGGACTTCATTCACAAAACCCAAGGTCACAGATGAAATTATCAAGTCACTTGAGCGAGCAGCCACAGAGCACTGAGCCACGAGCATGGCCCTGTGTGAGAGGCCACCGGCCCAGGCCTGGGACCCGGGCTCCGAGAAGGGCCGAGTAGCTGAGACAGAGACCCTGCGACTCCTCAGGTGGCTGCAGAACTATTTCCCTGGTCCAGAGGATTCTGATGGGTTGTTGGATTTTGTGGAGGGCTGAGCTTTTCCTTGTCTTGACCATGGTGCGCCTCTGTGGACACAGAAGTTAACTCTCTGAGGCCAGTGGCCATGCCAGGCACGCTCCTTACGAGACGACGATGCACTCGGATGCGTGAGACCCCTGTTTGCACCTAATAGTCTATTGACGCCAACAGTCCTGACCTTACGTCTGTGTCTGCTCTGTGGGTTTTCCTTGCCCCGCCCCGTTTTTTACATCTTACTGTAAAATGTGCTAAACGTTCATCTGACATTCGTGTGGCCATCAAGACTCACTTTTCTGAAAAAAGTTATCCTTCCACAGAATACTGTTATTTACCGTTTAACCGGTCACTGTTATTCGTCCTCTGACAGAATGTCGTTGTTTATCAAGCGGTTCTCTTTCATTCAACTAGAGGATGCAGGAGATGTGTGTTTTTCTAGTGCCAGGATTAGAGCAGGGTTTTTTGGTTTTGTTTTGGAGACTACGTGAAGCCTTTTGGCCATTGCCAAATAATGAAAGAGGGAATTTTATGTTTTCTGGGGTTTTGGGTTACCATGGTGCAATTCTCAGGGGCCTTGCGGGATGAACTCGAAAGCGCGCGTGGAAAGTGTCACCTGCGGGCACCACAGTCGCGCGGGAGCCGTCCCCTGTGGGCAGGACACCCGGCGAGTCGGGCGCCAGCCTCATTCTCTCTCATTGGCACGGGGGCTGTCATCACCAGCCCGCCGCCCACCTGTGTCAGTGAGGATTGGGGGAAACTGGCATGGTCAGCAGGCCTTCGCGACTGCGGCCCCGAGCCAATGGCTGGCCCGCCTTCACTCTTCCCCCTTTGAGATGATCTCATTCAGGGATCCCTAACGGGGGTCCCTCACTGCCTAAAGGGGACTTCTCATGTTGAAGTGTGAGCTATATGATGTGGTTCGTGCTGTACAGTCTAGAAATTATTCAGCATTTTTCCTCCTTTATAGTAATATTCCTGATTTTTCAGAGCCGATACGGGATTTTCTCTTTAAAAAATGCCTCTTTGGCAATTTTAGTGGGATCAAATGATGTTCTCAAACATGTTATTTATGGTTTTTAGCTTGCTTAAATAACAATGAAGCCGATTTCATCCCTGGGTCATTTTTGCGGGAGCTGGTCCCACAGTGGGATCCTCACCTGTGTCCAGCGACATATTCACATCTCCTGAGGCACAGTTACCATTACAATGGCGACAGAGACCTTAGCGAGCTCTCCTGCTGCCTGGTCTCACCTTGTTCCTTTTTAATTTATACTTAAATGAAAAAGCGTCGCTTCCCCTGGGTGGTAGAAAGCCCCTGTCCGCTGTGACACGTCTGGAAGTCTGAGAGGCTTGTTTTTCTACTAGTCGCTTCTTGTTTCAATTTTCTGTGTCAGTCTCTCCTGTGTCTTACCTCATGTGACTCATCGTTTGTCCTCTTTCCTTTATTTCCCTCAAATACTCTTCGAACCAGAGGCAGAAAGGGAGGAGCGGAACGTGTGAGCAAACCTCTCCCCATGGCAAGCGACCCAGCAGTTAAATATCAGACCTCTCTACCTGGCGATGGGCCATCCGAGCTCCTGGAAACTTCTCACTCACCCCCTTTCTCTTTGGATCCCAGCTTCCTGCACTCACCGGCCCAGCTCTTCCCGACCACACCCGGATCATCTTTCCATAAGCCCATAGAGCCCATCGGGGCTTCGTAAACATACTCCGTTTCCTCCCTGAGTAATTACCCCAATAGCTTTTAAACCATTATTTTTTCCTCCCCATCCTCTAGAGGTTAGTGCCCTCTTTTTGTTCATTTAAAGATTCTAGAATTACGAAAAAAAAATAATAATTAACAGATGTTCTCCCCACAGTAAACAGAAGGTACTATTTCTTAGTTTCTGGGGAAAATTACTTTCTCTCTACAAGGATCAATAAATCTTCCAAAAGATTATTACATATATGGCTTCAAGGTACAAAGCAGAAACTCAAATTTCGTTTCCCGTAATTGTGTTTATTTATCTTTGCTTTATCTTGGTAATCAATATTACAGCTTGACTTGTGTAAGATGCCATAGGTAGTCACTGTCTGAACTCCATGAGACAAAACCAACATTTTTGCTTTAAGTATTAGATATGTGTCCTTTCATTTAATTTTGACTCTTATTCTGAATAACCTGAGAATTTCTCCTCCTAGAAACTTATTCTGCCAAACTCAGGTGCTTAACTGTGTCTTTGTGGAAGTTACTTTTATCTTGCTGATTATCGTATCTCAGATTAAAAGAGGTAGATTTTAAGACTATGCAATTCGCGTGGTGTACGTATATTTTCTTCAAAACTCCGAGCGACCGCATAACTAGTACAGATTAATAATAAATGCCCAGAACCTGGGCTAGCGTTTCTCAGCTCCTCCCCTGTATGTGTATAGCAGTGACCGCTGAAGGAGAGAGAGGGTAGTTGCTCTTTATAGGAAAAAAAACTATTCTGGACTAATGGCACAGGCAGCTCGCAAAGAATCAACGGGGAATTGAAATAAATAAAATACAAATAAAGTAAATATAAATGTTTAAATGTATTTTACAAATATAAAATAAATCATAATAACGCGTTTGTCGTGTCAAGAACCTGAAAGTGAAGAAATTCTATGCTAGTGAGTGGAAGCGAGGGTTGGGGAGCATCTACTGAGGAATGAGCGGGCTGCAGCAAAAGAAGCCTTCACCTGC
>NW_011889228.1:230947-237306 GCF_000151845.1 Pteropus vampyrus | reverse complement strand
GGAGCACAGAGTGAAATTTCAGTTTTTGGCTCTCCAGCAGATATCACGCTGTTCTGTGCTGTTTGCAATATAACTTGTAAGCATCTGTTTGCGATATAACTTGTAAGCATCTCAAGGGCTAAATACATGCTGAGCGGGGAGGAAGAGACACGTCATTAGAAGCAAAGAGCCCAAGGATTCGAGAGACCAAGATGCCGAATAGATTGTCTGTATGACTGTCGAGGTTGTTAAAAATAGTGACGGGAGCGGGGACAGGAAGAAAGAGCTGAGGTGATGAAATCTTCACGGGATGTGAGGGAGTGAGGAGGGATCTATGGATGACGACAACCAAGAGGAGCCACAGGAGGTCAAGTCCGATGGTGTGGATTTCAGACGACATGGTGCCGACCGTCTGAAGCACTGGACATCACTGAATGATCTGGGCCCCAACGTCCCAGATCGATGTTCAGCTGGTCGCCTATGGTTTTTCATTTATTTGGCTCTTGTGGCGCATTGTGGGCAGGGTCCAAATACAGAGTTAAAAGAGAAAAACCCTCTTTACTATCTGAAGACCATTCAGTGTTAATTATGCTGCAATGCGCTTAATACTTCCCCACTGGCAATGGCAGACATTTGGCGAACAAGGACATCAAGACACTCCAGGGCTGGTAGCAAACGATAAGTAAAACACATACTAATAACTCAACTGTTTCTTTGACAGTTGAAGAAAGAGTTTTACTCCAGACAGATTAAAGTTTTGCTTGGAGACCATTAAAAAAAAAAAGTCCAAAATATAGTTGTAACTGGACTCATCAAAAATAAAATTTGGATAAAATGAAAGTTCTCTGAAATGATTGTGCTCTTTAAGGCGCTTGAGCCCCTAAGGCTGTCAGATTTGATTTTTCCCATGTCTTATAATGATTATGAGTTTAGTTTGATTTCTGAGGCTGTAAACTGGAATTTACTGCAAACGTAGAAAAGATTTAAGTGTAAGATGAAGCTACATTTTATAATGTATTTTGAATAGGTTTTGCCATTAGTTAACTAGAAATAGAGGAAATTAAAGAATACAATGTAGAATTTGTTAAATCCAAGAGTAAATGTATAATATCTAATCTCTCCTGTCACCTATAAAAATACTAAAGTGTTTTCCAGCACATATTTAAATTCTAGCCAACAGAAGCCCCACTGCCTTCATAAAAGCTTCTAGACCTTTCCCCAGGTCTCAAGGCTTCTTCCTCTTCTGAAATCCTCTAGCATTTCTACTTAACAAAATCTTATCGATCACCTTTTATATGTCGAGTACTATACCAAGCATGGAGCAGGAACAAAAGAAGAAAATTAATTACAGGAAAAATAGTAAAAGCGACAATAAAAACGACTAGTTCTCATTGGCCAGGTGCTGTTATAAGTGCTTTACATGTACTAACCCTAATTTATCGCAAAGCGTTGAGGTAAATGCCATTATCATTCCCATTTTAAAGATGAGGAAATAAGAGCATAAGCAGGTCAGTTGCTTCCCTAACAACGTCACAGGGCTCAAAAGTGGTGTATTTTGACTCAAAACGAATCCTCTCTAATTCTAAAGCTCTTAACCGCCTGAGTCATTCGACTGCTTTGTACCTCAATTTCCTCATGTGGGGGAGCATAATGCTCTACATTTGCCTTAATCGATAGGGTTCTTATGAGATTCAAATAAGAGAACAGGTTTGCCAATACTTCAAAAATTCGATCTGCCGTGGGAATGCAATGTTATTACACAGTAAGATAACATCTGTGGATTGCTTTAATGAACTAACTTATTTAACTCTCAGAATGACCCTCTCTGGCAGCTCTTAAGCTCATGCCCATTTTATGATGGTGAGACTAAGGTACAGACAGTTCACACCTGTTCAAGAGTCCAGCCCAGGCGATCCGACTCCAGAGGCCATGTTCTTAGTCTCTGAATTCTGCTACTTCTTTTCTGAGCTTGGTCCTGTGGCCTGCACACGTGGCCAGGATGGGCCAGGTGTCCGTGGCGGCAGAGGTGGGCACCACTGAGGTTGGGACAAGGCCTCAGGATGAGCTCTACTCCTTTTCCTGGCCTGTATGGAGCGTGGGCCCTAAGGCTGGACAGGCGAGCTCTGCTTGACTCCTCTCTCCAACCCTCCCCAGGTACCAACTCGCGTGCCCAGAGCCCCACTGAGTAAGCTGCTGCCTTTCACAGGTATCTGCAGTGAGAATCGGGGTTCCCTTAACCCAACCACACCCCAGCTTTCCCATGGGAATGCCTGATTGCCTGTGCAAGAACATTTGTGATGGAGACCCATTTTTACTTACCTCTAATTTGTCGAGGGCCTTCTTTCAATTAAGCTGCAAATGGCTTAAATTGAACTATGGATTGAACTTTTGGGTGCTGGTTCAAGATCTGCCTTCTTAACCTCTCATAACAAAACTGGGCTTCGCTTAGGATCTACTTACCGGGGCAGAAAGGATGGGTCTGGCCAAAACTTTCATTGTCTTCCAACTCACTCTGGGAGCTGTACGTGCGTGTGGGGTGGGGGTGATCTACCCAGATGGCAGCGGGCGCACCTTGACTGCACCCCAGTGCAGGAGACTCACAGCCCGACGAGCGAGCTGAACGTCCCGAACGTGGTAATGGACTGGTTTCAGTCAGTTAACCCATCATTTCTCCAAATTATTTGACAACAGGACTTTCTAAAAATTTCTTTTTAAATTAATCTTATTAAATTGATTGGGGTGACACTGGTTAATACAATTAGATAGGCTCCAAGTGTACAATTCAATAACACATCATCTGTATATCACATTGTGTGTTCACCACCCAAAGTCAAGAATCCTTCCGTCACCATATATTTGACTCCCTTACCCTTTTCTGCCTTCCCCCCACCCTTCTGGTAGCCCCCATGTTGTCATCTGCATCTCTGAGTTTTTGTTTGTTTGTCTTGTTTGTTCGTTTGTCACTTTCAGTTCTGTAAACTACATATGAGTGAAATCATACGGTTCTTGAGAATATCCGTTAACTCGATGGAACACATTTTCGGAAATTTCGGGTAGAGGGTGTGTAACTGAAATTGTAGTCAAGTGCTAATCTAACAGACACTCTTCTTCAGATTCTACTCTCAAAGAAAAACATGATTGACATTTTTATCATTTTAATATTAATACTCTTACCAGTAGATTATTTGTGTATTTAGTTTTTACGGGGCCAAAAACAATGCAGAGAGCATTCCATGCGAATTCTAAATTACTAGAATGTAAAATCATTTGGTGGTTCAAGAAAGGAAAATATTCTATTGATGTGAAGTGTCATTTTTACATGACCATACCTTGAATCGCTTTCCAGGCGCCGTGGAAATGAAGAGATCTTAGGAGTTCAACTTATTTCCCCAATGAGAAACCTGAAGCCCGGAGGAGGAGCACCTGTCCACAATCACAGGGCCAGCCAGTGAGGGAGAGTGAGAACACGAGACCCTCAGCCGGTATTTCCAGTCTCACTTAATGAATACTTTGTTCCCAGCTGAAATCTGAGCACAGAGGACAGTAGTCTCCCCTCATCCGCGGTTTCGCTTTCCCCGGTCTCAATCACCCACGGTCAACTGCGATCCAAAAGTATTAAATGGCCTCGCTCGGGTGATATCTACTCCTGGTTGTCCCCCCGCCTGATACAGCGGTCTTTGTAGATGGGGCACAAGCGTTTGACTGTTGCTAAGGATCCTTTCAGAGAGAGACATTCGATTACCTTGTTCAGCAGGCAACCCGTCTCCTGGCCTGCTGGCCTCCTGGCCACTCCCGACCTCCAGCAGCTTGTCTTCTTCCTCAAGCTCCTTCAGGAAGCCGAAGGTGTCTACGTGTGTCCTTTTTCCCCAAGCACAAGATGCTATAGCCCTTTTGTACTTACTCATGTGGCCTCCTGCCTTTAGGAATATCCAGCTGAGACGCAAACACCAGTTTCCGTTGTCACATTCCTCTTCCAAAGGACACTCCGGTTCTGCAAGAACCTTCTCGGCACCCAGCCGGCGGCCCACTGGGGAACATGGCACTCTCTGTGGGTGCCCCTGGGTCTCTTGGACTCTCTTCCTTTGGTTTATTTTAGAGGGTGGGAGAATAAATCCCACCTGAACGCCACGGTCCTCATAAGGCCAGTAGTGGCCACTTTCGTCTCCCTCCCAAGACCTCGTCTCTTGGAGACTCGGAACGGGGTCTGGGAGTGGGTGGCACTCAGTCAGCACAGGGCCTGGGGTAGGGGGTGTCTGGCTTTGTTGTTGTGGGCTCTCTTTAGTATGTGACACGCTTTCTTCTTTGCCTTTGTTTCTGTGGTTTAATAGCCGCAAGTAAGTCCCACTGAGCATCAGGTCACATTTATATTTGGAACTAAGTTGATTGACTGGATGTGCTAAGGGACAGAGAAGCAGGCCATTAATTCAATGATTCATGCCTTCTTTCATTCAAATATTTATCAAGATTATGTCCCTGACACTCTTCCAGACTCTGGGGATATAGAGATAAGACACTGCAGGAATTAATAGTTGAACGGAGGAATAATTATCAGACAGAGTTTAAGTGTGCCCCATTGTGGGCCATGTGCAATACTTCAGGGGACTTTGGGTCTGTCCTGAGGAGCCCTCCGTGTCCTCTGAGCCATCTGAACTTTATACAGAGGGCAGAGAGAAATCGGAAAGGGTTTAGGCCAGGAAGCACACCATCCCATTTATGTTTTAGAAAGAGGACTAGGGGCACATTCTGAGGAGTCCAGGCTGTAGGCAGGTCAGTCGGTTGCAATGAGCCTGGAAACAAAGCACAGTGTCCCGAACTAAGAGACATTTCCACGTCAGTGAGGCCCGTGACCTTGCAATCGAGCAACAGACCAATGTTGGAGACAGCGAGAGCATGATGTGAAAACGAGGCTGTTTGCGCACAAGTCATTTCACACTTGACTCGGAAATGATGCATGCCCGCACCATGCATCTATTTGTCTGATAATCTGTCCACCTGGTTCTTGGACAGAAATCTCAAAAATGCCAGTGGAGTTCCGCATCCGACATGTTGGAACCTGATTACAGAGCTCTGGTTTAGGTCATACAGATATCAGAGCCTAGCGCTGTGAAGCCCGACAGTTTTAGCCTTGCCGAGGGCTCTGCGGTCAGCTATGAACGCTGTCCATCCCTCTCCCCCTGTCAAAACAGCAGGCTGCTCTCTGAACTGGGAGCTTCTGGAGCCACCTGCACATCTGCCTGGTGTTTGCCTCTGTTCTGGATCCTGTCTCTCAAAACCACTAGGTGACACTGTAGCTCACTGTCACTACATGTAACTATTTTTAAAGGCCGGAAAACGAACACAGCTTTGTATTCTGCCTCAGAGCCCCCACCCACCGCCACCGCCACCACTGCAGAAAGACCACTTGCTTCTCATCCATTTTCCCCAATTTAACTATTTCCCACTTGGTGGAAGAGATGAGTTCCCAAAAAGGGCCCTCGAAAAGTCTGCTGTGTGAAGGGTGAATTTCTTTGTAATCCTCTTAGAATACAGCTACCCACAAATTAATTCGTTCTGTATGAATGGATGCTTAGAAAGTTTCCTCAAGCCGAGGGACAACGGCAGAAATGATACCCAACCCACCCCCACAAAAAAAGAACAGGCCAAACGAGACGGAGCTGGCGCTGGCTTAGCTCTAGCCGCCATGCCCTTCGGGTCTGCTGCTTTTGGGTTTGTTTTTGCCTCGTCCAAGGAGACAGTCTTCTTCCGCCCTGTCTCAGCACCCTGTGCACTTACGCTCTTTCTCACTTTTTCTGTTTTCTCACTTCCGTTCCTGCTTTGTGAACAGTTCTGTATGTATTTATTTCTGTATCCATTCATTCACGCGTGCTCCGAAGATTGTGGTCGCGCTGTTATTCTCATGGAGAGACGTCGCGTAGCAGGAAACACATTTCTGAGCATCCCCCCCACCCACCTACGATGGAACACACAACCGGTTACATCTTTTCAAGGTTTGTTTTTCAGATTATCTTCTTTTTCTGGATGTTTCATGAAACACACACACACACACACATCTCTCTTCTTAAAATTTGCCTCTTTATGGACCTGTATACACTTTTTCCCTTTGAATGACTTCAGCAGCTTGAAATTCTTGTTTTCACCTGTGAAAATCAGATTTTACTTGTACTATAATGCACATCCTTCCCTTGATTTGGCATCCGATCAGCTTGGCATTCTCGGGTTATTTTTCTCTTCAATTTCTCCTTCAGAAAATACGGTATTCTTTGCCTTGCCATTTTGAACAATAGCAGGCTTCTCATTTACAGAACAATAGAACTAGAAAACTATATTCCCCCCGCCCTTGTCATGTTCTGGTTATTATTATTATTTTTTAAAGTATGCAT
>NW_011889228.1:224864-229922 GCF_000151845.1 Pteropus vampyrus | reverse complement strand
GGGTGATTTCCCGCTCTTGTGCCCACAGGTGCCTTCCTCTATTGGCTTACTGGTTGTCCCAGAAAGGGCGCCTCACCAATTCTCACCTGCGGCTTCCGTTCTGGGAGCCAGTTGTGAAGAGGGGCGCATCTCCGACCTCGCACCTCCGAAACTGAAGTCCTGCCCTCCCCCCCAGACTTCTCCGCCTCCAGTCTCCGCATTTAAGGTGATGACAAGTGCACCGGTTCTTTTCCTGAAAGTGCTGGTGTCGTTCTTGATGCTGCTCTCTCTCCCACGCTCCACGCCCGAACCATTGGGAAGGGCCATCGGTTCTACCTTCGCTGAAGGTCAGAGCCCCGTCTTCTCAGCGCTCCGGCCACCACCTACCACCTTCCCGGTCAGAGCCGCCAACGCCTCTCCTCCAGTTCTGCAACCTGCGCGGTCTCTATGCTTCTCCCCTCCCCCGTGCGTCCCCCTTCCCCTCCACTCACAGCTTAGTCCATCCACATGGCGGAGTGATGCTTTTAAATCAGAAGTCAGAGCGTGTCAGTTCCTGCTTAAAATTCTGCAGTAGTGCTTACCTCACGTGGAGCGAGTGTCCAAGTTCCTACAGTAGCTTACAAGGACCCGTGTGTTCAGGACCTTTGTGTCTTTATCTCTTGTCACGTCTCCTCTTACCCTCTGTCCTCCAGCCATAACGCTCTTCCTGCTGTTCCTCAGACATGCCAGGCATCACCCTACATCAGGGCCTTTTGCCCCGGCTCAGCTCCCCGTCCAGCGTCCTCCTCTTTCAGACATTTACGCGGTCACCTCCTCCGTCGTCTTCAAGTCATTGCCCAAATGTGTCCACAATTAGCTCACCACCTTGTTTAAAATTAGGCCACATCCTCCACATACTTGATCGCCCTCACTTTTCCTTCTTTTATTTTCCCTGTAGCACTCACCATCTTCCACATTCCACAATACGCTTTATATGTAGACCATGTATACAGATGCAGACCATGCGTGTATACAGAGATCATGTATATCTGCATAGACCATGTACTTAGACCGCAGATCATGCATATACACATAGACCATGTATATCTATATAGACCATGACAAACACAGAGACCATGTTCAGACACAGAGACAATGTATATCTACATAGAACATGGACTACTGTGAATAATGTGGTAATGGCTCCTAAACACAGTGTTGTTTGGATGAGCTTATTATTTTTCTATTAGTGAGTAGAACTGGATTAACAGGAAAATGTCCACTATGACCATTATACCTTTGGAACAGAGCTGAGACAGGTGTAGGGCCTTCTATGGCGGAAGGGAGTCACAGATGCAGCCCAAATTGGACAGATTTTCCAGTTGCAGCTAGCTGGAGTCCAACCAGTGGAAAACTAATATTGTTCAGTTTAAGAAGGGAGATCTGTTGGCAGTCTCTTGAGTTTGAATCAAGTAAGATTCCTGCTTTTGACAATAATGTCTCCAGTGAGGTTACAGAGGATAGCTTGGAGAGCTGCAGTGTCCGTCTGACCATATCATCATCTGATTAGTAGGAAAGATAGAATTCCTACTCCTTCTCAGCCGATGGAGACTTGAAAAGAGTTGTTGGCGGTAACCAAAATTAACAGTGTAACGAGAAATGTGAGCATATATTTAAAAATTGGTTAACGTTAATGTCTGAGTGTATATATCATGTTGAAAATTCTATGATTGAGCATGTGATGAATAGCGCTACTGGTATAAATATTATGGAGAGTTGATCTAGTTTAAAGTTAAGTGTTATTTTTAGAGTCTGAATAATTATTCAATGTCAATTTGAGATAATTATTTCTTGGTCTGAGTGGATAAATATTATCGTGAGAATTAGGCTGGTGAGGAAGGCGTATAAAATTGTAGTTTTTACATGGTGTGGGTACATCTTATTCCTGTAGATATTAAAAGTGGATGCTATAATTGGTAGGGTTTATATAAGCAATGATACTCATAATATTGAGGCAAATAAATTTGTTCCCTTTATTTGCAGTTGTACCCATTTTTTTCTGTTTTTAAGACCAAGAGATAACTTCTATCTTTTAAAAGTTTGAAAAAGCCATATTATCACATACGAAAGCATGAATTAGCAGTTCTTGCATACTTTGTTAGTAATTTTTAAGTTTCTATTATTAGATTCCCAATTTAATGTTTTTATTAAACTATATTTACAGTACAAAATCCCCCAAATAATTTGGGGGTCGGTACCAAGAGAGAAGTAGGAGGGGTAGTAGCTGTGTTCTTATGAGAGTGTTTTCTCATGCGAAGGATGGTTTGATGTTTTTGATGTGATACATTTTGATGCGATATGATATTATAACACCTCTCTGTGTTATAATTACTATACAGAGGGAGTATAGGGCGGTAATGACAAAATTAGTTCCCATGCGAGTAATGGAAATAATAGATCATGAGAATGTTGATAGAACTATAAATAGTTCTCCAATTAGGTTAATTGTTGGGAGCAAAACTAGATTAGTAAGACGCGCTAATAGCCATCATGCTGCTATTAGGGGAATTGGTTGTAGGCCACAAGCTAAATTATAGTCCTGCTATGAATCCATTGATAATCTGAGTTTGTTAGGAAAAATCATGTTGATGATGTAAGACTGTGTGTGATTATTGGAGCTGTGTCCTCTCTGTAGTTTCATGGTGTTTGGATGAGCATGGCTATGATTATTAACGCCTCATGGCTAACAGAGGAGTGTACGGTGAGTGATTTTAAGTCCGTTTGGAGAAGGTGGATAGAGCTAGTTATGATTATTCCTCATAGGCTATTAGGAAGGGATGCGCTATGAAGTATGTCAGAGGGGTTAATATTCTCATGATTGTAACATGCCGTAGCCTCCCAGTTTAAGTAGTATGGCTGCAAGAACTGTACTGCCAGACGGGAGCTTCTACGTGTGCTTTTGACAGTCATCAGCAAGGCCATAATGAGATATTTTTTCTATAAACGGTAATATACTTGCTAGTCATAGGATCGTGTTAGATCAAGAATCAGGTAGCAGTTGAATTTAGTACTGGATGAATAGGAAATTTAGAGAGCCCATAGGGTTTTGCATAGAGATCGGTGCAATGACAAGTGGATGTGGTCCCGTTACTGTATGAAACAGGAAGTAAAGTCCTGCGTTTAATTGTTCTCGATTTCCTCAGAAGGTGGTACTAATTAGGGTTGGTACTAGTGTTGCTTCAAATAAAATGAAATAGCATTAGTTCTGTGGCAGCAAGTGTTATGATTAGGTACATTCGTAATAAGATTACTATAGTAATAAGTAGTATTTTTCAGGTTAAAGATTCTTTAGATAAGTGAAATCGGCTGACAGTGGGTGTTAGTGGAAGAGGCTATGTTGTCCGTATTAATAGAGGTGTTGATGAGGGGTAAGAGAAGAGGCTGTTATCGTTGGGCTGATTTAGTACAAACAGACTAATAAAGCTAATTAATAGGCTATAAGCTGTAGTATTGACTCAGATCATATTGTTTTTTGATGGTTATGTGAGCAGTACTAATATAATGGTTGGAATAATGATTTTTAACTTGAATGAGATTGAGATTTTGTATGTAATCAATACTGAAAGCGCAGGCTACTTTAACTAGACATGATAACCCCAGTGCAGCCTTGCAAGCAGCAGATACTGATAAGATGATTGGTATTACACTAGCTAGTGTGAGTACTTAGAATTATAACAGTTACTATTGCAGATACTGGCAGTATTATGCCTTCTAAGCATAGTAGCGACAGTAGCAAATGGGACTGATATATTAGTAAGCCTGTAAGGGATATTGCAAATGCTAATCTAGTGTTAATATAGACACTTGATAATTATGAGATCGATCATAGCTTAATGAGTCTAAATCATTTGTTTTGGCTTAAACTAGTTATCATAATTCATCTTATTCTAGTCCTTTTCAGGTTCATTCGTAAGCTAGGCTTACAGCTAATATTGAAATTAGGATAAGTGCTGTAGTGAGTGTGGTTTTTAGGTTGTAGATCATGTACTATACATACACCATGTTTTCATCTGTAGTCCATGACCGCATGGATCCTTCTAGCCTCTTTCCCTCATTTATTTGTCACTTCTCACTCCAAAAGTGAGAATCCTGGCTCTTCGTATCTCCATCCATTTATTGAATTGCTCAGTTCCAGGGGAGTGGTTTCAGAATGGGTAACCTGTGTCCCTGTGGGAAATGCTATCGACTAGAGTACAGCACTTGCGTACAATTCCTTTTGCCTTTAAATGACCAGTTATTTAGGTCAGCATCTTGTTCCTCCTTTCCCTTCAATGAAGTTGTTTCATACACTTAGAGTCTTTCGTCACATTCTCCATTCCATTCTGGTATCTCTGATCCCCTAAATGACTTTTTAAAAATTTGCAGACACTGATGCTTAATGCTTCATACTCACCATTAAGTATCATATAGTTTCATTACCCAAAAGTTCTGTGTTTCACCTATTCAATCTTCCACCCTCATCCAAGCTCCTGGCAACCGCTGACCCGATTACCATCTCTATACTGTTGCCTGTTCCATAATGTCACAGAAGTGGAATTGTACATTATGTAGCTTTTTTAGATTGGCTTCTCTAACTTTTTAAATGTAACATATGTAGCTATAAATTTCCCCTGTGGCATTGCTTTTGCTGCCTCCTGTAACTTTTGGTATGTTGTATTTTCATTTTCATTTATCTCTAAGTATTTTCTAATTTCCCTTGTGATTTCTTCTTTACCCATTGGTTAGAAGAGTGCTGCTCAATTTTCACACATTTGTGAATTTTCCTGTTTCTTTCATTTCACTTGAAAAGAATGGTGGTCGTATTATTTTGGGGTAGAGTGCTCTATATATCTGTGTTCTAGTTGGTTTACTGTTTTTAAAGCCCTCTGTTTCCCTACTTATCTTCTGTCTGGTTGTCGTATCGATTAGTTAGATAGGGGTTTTGAAGTCTCCACATATTATTGTAGAACTGTGTTTCTTCCCTGAATTCTATTACATTTCTTTCAGGGAAGGTCTGCTGGTAACGAATTACTCCCGAGTTTGTGCGACTGTGAAGGTCTT
>NW_011889228.1:218802-223934 GCF_000151845.1 Pteropus vampyrus | reverse complement strand
CGTCGTGCATCTTTTGCATCTCCTGTGATCTGTTTATTGTCATTATTATTATTTTGATTTCGACTTTGATTTTCAGGTCCAGGAGTTGACCTGTATTCAGGCTCACTGATTCCGTCTTCTGCTGTGTCCAGTCTGATGTGAAGCTCGTCCAAGGTACTGTTCCTCTCTATTACAATGGATTTGATTTCTATAATTTTCCTTTGCTGATTTTTTTTTAACAGTTTTTCCAGTTTGTTTACCTTACCTAGCTCTTCTTGCCTATTGTCGGATTTTTCCATTACTGACTATAATGTATTCAACTTAATTTAAATGATTTAGTAACTCTAACGTCTGTGTGATTTCTGAATTTGGCTCTGGTACTTGCTTTGTTTCACCGAACTGTTTTTATCCTGCCTTTTGGTGCAACTTGTAAATTTTTCCGGGCATGATGTGTTGGGTAATAGGAACTGAAACTGAGGTAAATAGTCCTTCGGCGTCAGCTTTTACGTTAATCTGGCTGGGAGCTTCGCTGTTTTTAATGTTTGCTGTAGCCATAGGTTCTGGAGGCTTCCAGTTCTTTTAGTGTCCTTGTTTCTGTCACTCTTGTTGACTTTGGGATTCTATTGGTGCTTGTGTGAGACAGTCTGTGTTTTGCAGCTTTCAGCTGTAACTCTTATTATACGGGAGCCCTGTTGATGTGGAGGTAAAGAATGTGGGAGAAGGAACATTCTAGAATCTTCCAGTTAATTCTAAGTACCCAATAGGGTCTGTGTCTGAAGCCTATGACCACGCGTGTTTTTATATAGTTTCCTTCCGCATACACATTAGATGAGACAAGATGGCTAGAAGGGGACAGGCATCAAAGGCATGGCCTTCCTCCTCAGCTCCAGGACAAGGCTCTGGTAAAGTTTTTCCCTCTGGAGAGAAGACCTTTGTTACAGAGAAAGTCTGGGCCTTTTTCACAAGCATTACACCTCACCTTCCCTCCAGAGTTGGGAACCTGGTGAGGTTCTCTGTCATCATGAGATCCTGGTGTGATTTGTGGAGATAAAGCTCATATAGCTGTGCCCCCTCCTTAGATCACAGTCCCGAGGAAATTCTCATGCTACTGCACACTTAGTATCCAGCAATTCATCAAAATTTCTACTTTAGTATTCCCACGGGTGTGACTCCAGCAGCTTCTGCTCCAGGTAAGCAGTTTTTGGCTATGACTATCTGGATTCGTCTGACTCCCCAGATTTTAGGGTGACACATTGTCCTGTGGCCTCGGTTCTCCGGTGGGTCCAAGAAGTCACTGTTTTTCAGTTTGTCCAGCTTTTCTTGTTGAAAGGACATGAGTGATACCTTCCAGGTTCTTTACATTTCAGAGCTGAGACAGGAAGTTTTAAGACATGATTTTTAATGAGTGTTATTTGAAACAAAGTCATTTTCAGGGTTTTAGAATTTGAGAGGAACTGGCTTTAATGAGGCAACTTGAGGCACTTTGTGGGTCATGACTCAGAATCTGCGGTCATTGTGTCCAAGAACCCTGACTGGAACAGAGAATGTGGTAATTATGTTAGGTAAGACTTAGGGCAAGGAGGTGGGAAAAAAAGAGGGAGACGAAGTGAGATAGAGAGAAAAAATGGTCCTAAGTACCTGATGCTTGATGTTGTAAAGACTGATCATTTGGACGATGAACTGGATATAATAGTTTCATCATTATATTTGGTTGTTGTGAGAACCCAGTATTTACCAGGAATATGCTAAGTGTTGAGGGTTAACAATGCTTACCTCATGGAGCCCATGTCTCAGTGGCAGGTCCCAGAAATTACTTATTGTCTTTTCAACAGCTGTTTCCTTCTTTTCTCTAACAGACCATAATTAGTTCAGGTAGCAGAAGGAAATCCTTTGATCTCAGGGAAGGGCAGACCCTGTGTCAGCCTCTATCATATATAATCAGTCGAAAACAGTCTGGGAACCCCATTTCTCTCTCCTAGAAACTCAGTCTCCCCATTGCCTCTTTAGCTAAGCAAAATGAAGGAAATATTCCAGGGGACTTCCAGCAAGGATTTTCTTCCAAAATAAAAAGAGAGGGCCTTAGGAAGCAGAAGCATTTGTCTGCCCTTTCCTTCCTTGGTGGGGATTTTGGTTTGAGGATGTGATGCCTGACGCCGCAGAAGTCATTTTGTGACTCTAAAGGGATGAGCAGCAGCACAGGAAATCAACCTGTGCATAGCAGTGGAGAAGGCTGGAAAGAGCTGCTCTGCGTGATAAAAACAACCTGGGCTGCTAGTGAATTCAAATTCCCAAGTAAGCTGGATGTTTAATTAGAACTCAGTAAATATCAACAGCAAATCTTAATTAATGGATTTAAATATCCCTGGCTCATATACCCAGAGGTCATCCAGGGAACATACATATATTTTGATGCAGTTTGACTTAATTTATCAAGTTCTGCTTATATCTAACAAACATCTACTGTGCACGCATGTATGTCAGACCTGTGTAGACTAGAAAGTGCAGAGACACGGAATGGGGAAGCCTGCACTTGAATCTTGACTCCACCACTGCTTTCTGCAAGGTCAAGGGCAAGTTATTTAATCTTGTTGGATGTCTGCTTCTTTACCTGTAAAAGTGGGATAATGTTGAGTATTATGTAAATGCAGGGTATGGTAATGAGAAAATTGGATGTGTGCAGAGATGGTTGCAAGAGTAAGCCTTATAGCACTGAAGGAAAGTCTAGAACTATTAGAGATGTGAAACTAGGAAGTCGATGTATTTCTTTTTCTGGATGAAGAATAGCCTTTCAATAAAGGGCTCCCCCAAATCCTTTGTTCTGAGGTAGAGAGGATCTGAGGAAGGTTTTTGTATAAGGAGCATTGCCTGTCAGGGAGACAGATGGAAGGCGGGTGATCAGACCCAGCTGCAGTGACAAGTGCATTCCTTAGGAGAAAATCAGCTTCTCATGACTGAAACAGAAAGAGTATGAAGTTTTTTTTAAATGCAGAAATAATAAAATTCAAAAATAGACCCTATTTACCAAAATAATAAGCTATAGAAAAAACAATAGCAAAAAGATAAAAGAAAGGAAATACCAGATCACTTGAAATCATGTATATCTCTGCCAGACTGAGAAAGAAAAACCAAGCAAAAGGAGCAGAATGTTCTGTTTTGTCATCAAATGATGGATGAGCAATGTGGGAAAGTTTTGGATGATGTATCTTAAACAATAACCACAGTATAGTAAAAATATCTACTGTTTAAAAAAAACAATAATTGTACATCTACTTCTTTTCCTGAGGGTAATGTCAGCTGGTGTGCAGAGCTCCACACTACTAGATGTCACTGGATTCAGTTCTAGTTCTGGTTCATGTGATCCCCAACACATGCCCTCATTCCTTTGTAACAGACACTTGTTATTTTTTTGGTTTATCTGGAACTTGAACTCTTACGTTTGAAAATTTACCACCTTGTAAGTCTGTATGGGAACAAGTCAAGCCTGTACATGTGGAAGCTGAAAATTCCAGCTATGGATTATTTATTTATTTATTTATTTATTTATTTATTTATTTATTTATTGGTAGCTCAAGCATGAACATGTGAAGAGCACTGATTTACCAGTCAGGAGCATCAGTTTTCGATCTTGAATCAGAAACTTGAAAGAGGACGAGGTGGGGGCCATAAATAATCTCTGTGGGGACATGAAACAGAGTCAGTCACAGTGCTGGGTCCCCACAGTCACTGGAGGCAGTGGTATGGCCATGGCATCTTGGATCCATTGCCAGGGGTGACAGTGGTGGGCAGGAATGGTGCCCTCACCAAACAGTCTTTCCTTGGGAGAAGACGGGAGGGGAAAGTACAACGTCGATTGCTTCCAACCCTCGTCCTTTCTGCCCATTCCCTGAGACTGGTTCTCTAGCTGGTTGAAACCTATTCAATATCTTCTTCATAATTTCGTTTTGTTTTCCTTCTCTTCGCTCTTCTCTTCCAGTTTAGACTCAGCTAGAGACAGAAACTTGACAGACAGAGAAGTGGCTGTAGGCTTTAAAGACAACCAGGCAGTCTGAGACAATCTGACCCGGTTGGGGCAGAGAGACAGTAAAACTCCAACCAGCATTTGGGGACAGAATCTGCTATGATGCTCAGTGGCCAGAAAGCTAATTAAAATATCACCAGTATTCATATGGAATAAAGTACTGATCGAAAGCCGCGGGCACGTATGAGGGAAGCTGTCAGTTATTGAACAGTCCCAGCTCCTTTCAGGCTGACTGCTCCGATGCTGTGGTTTGAATTCCGCGACTATGGTTGCAATTTGTGGGGGAGGGGGCCACTCAGTCTCAGTAGCCTAAGAAACAGAATGGTGGGCTTATTTTTAAATGTTCGCCTATCTTTTATTTAAAACCAAGGACTTTCTATGATGGTGCTAAAAACGAAAAACAAATGCAACAACAAAAAACCTTAACTCTTGCAGCCATTGGGCTGAAATAAATAAAGAGAACCTATAAAGTTTGATCCAGATTGCAAAATCACAGAGCTGTTGAATGCTCAGTCTCACCAGGTCACTTATGTAAGAGTTAAAGTACTGACTGAGAAAGGGTGAGGACCTGCGAACTGGAACAGAAAATAAGGGATGTTGTCATGGCACTTGAATTACTTCAAGGACCTGCTGATCCTCCCTTATCAGTCAAGACTCCAGTTTCCCCCATCTGTGAACGCTGTAGAACTTTTAAGAGCGCCAATACCCTGCAAGGCAAGGGTGGTACGTGTCATGCGCTCCTCCCTCTATACTGGTAGTGGAGGTACATGCCGCACAGCATGGAGGGTCTGTTACAGAGTCTGGCCTAGGTGGAGACCACGGTAAAGCATGAGGAATAGGTTGTGAATATGTTTGTCAGACTCAGGAGCAGAGTGGGATCTTAGATGTGACTCGGTGTGCCAGCTCAAACCCGTCACTGGGTCTTAGCGGCACCTGGGTGATCCAGAGGTCTCCTGAACCAATCGGATGAGGCGGCTCACAAACCGAGAAAATGATTCAAAAAACTACCCGATCTGGTGCATGGAGACTTGAGCCCCCAAGGTAGTCACAGTCTTCCGCTGATTCCCAGACCTAAGTCATTTCAGAAGCCCAGAATATCTTGCTTAAAGGGAAGATCAGGCACCATTGACGACAA
>NW_011889228.1:214127-218752 GCF_000151845.1 Pteropus vampyrus | reverse complement strand
GGCATCTTGGATCCATTGCCAGGGGTGACAGTGGTGGGCAGGAATGGTGCCCTCACCAAACAGTCTTTCCTTGGGAGAAGACGGGAGGGGAAAGTGCAACGTCGATTGCTTCCAACTCTCGTCCTTTCTGCCCATTCCCCGAGACTGGTTCTCTAGCTGGTTGAAACCTATTCAATATCTTCTTCATAATTTCGTTTCGTTTTCCTTCTCTTCGCTCTTCTCTTCCAGTTTAGACTCAGCTAGAGACAGAAACTTGACAGACAGAGAAGGGGCTGTAGGCTTTAAAGACAACCAGGCAGTCTGAGACAATCTGACCCGGTTGGGGCAGAGAGACAGTAAAACTCCAGCCAGCATTTGGGGACAGAATCTGCTATGATGCTCAGTGGCCAGAAAGCTAATTAAAATATCACCAGCATTCATATGGAATAAAGTACTGATCGAAAGCCCACGGTAGTCACAGTCTTCCGCTGATTCCCAGACCTAAGTCATTTCAGAAGCCCAGAATATCTTGCTTAAAGGGAAGATCAGGCACCATTGACGACAAGCCCTGTAATGACATCACAGACAGGTACAGTGACATTCATCCTGGAATCCCAAAATGGAACCTGGTCATTTCAGGCTTTTCTTACTGATTAACAAGTGGGCAACAAAAAGGAATGGGGATTTTGGCGTTGGTTGAGGTGACTGATTCTGATTGTCGAAAGGAAATAAGGCTGATACTTGTAACGGCACAGAAAGCAGTTCCGTGGAACTTCAGGTGACCCTGCAGGTTACCACCTGTCCCACAAGTCCAGAGTAAGAGTTAATGGGCTTTTGATAACAGCCCGATCCATGGCCTTGTGACTGGTGCAGAGATGAGGGTTCTGGCATCTTCATACACTCTTCTTGCTCAAGCACCTACATGTTTATATATGAGGATTACTTATTGCTACTCCCCTTTTCATATTGTTTTATAAAGGGTGTGTTGTTGATTTTAACTTTAAAGTTTAGCCCATAGGTTATAAACTGTTGAGATGATAACATGACAGAACTAGTGGGAAAATGGACATCATCCAGAGTTCCAGGATCTGGAGCTAATTTATTAACTAATTATACCGTAAGGTTGTCCTACTTTGGAGATGAGGATAAGCTCATTTTTTAGTGGTAGGGGAAAAGTCAGATGACTGAAACGGCATTTCTTGCCTCCTTCCTCTCCTCCCCAGTATAAATCTCTGTGTTATTTGAGCATCCAAAGAGAGTATTACATGCATATTTAGCATCCACCAGTTTTGGATGTCCAGCATCCACTCTTCGTTCCCACATTTGGGGAATACCCTACCCAGAGGAGGAGCCTCCTTCCCACTCTGGAAGCTGAAGTGTCAGGTGCTTTCAGTCACTGATTCTCTTATTACTGGGGAGAGGACATATGACCCAGGCATCACCAGTCAGAAACACCTCCTCGGTCGGCGAATTGGGAGCTTATGATCCAATAAAGAGGAGCTATGTGCAGCTCATTCTGGGGCAGGCGTGGGCAGCAGGGCACTTGGAGAGGTGTGGTGGCACCGTCCAGGATACAAAGTAGAATACAGCAGTGGCCACAGGGAGGGGAAAATCTCAGGCAGCCAGTGTTTGGTGATGGTGACAGAGGTGTCCTCACCGGATTCACTCTGTCGCAGGGTTTCAGCTGTTGTCTGGCTGTGCTTTAGTAGCCCTTTCTCCTACCCATTTTTCAAGGTCTGTTCTTCAGCCTTTCCAGTAACTCTAATTCCTGTTCTGCCAGAATGCGGTTTTTACCTAGACCCTGCCTGACGCAGCCCTCTCGTTAGCACAGGCTATTTCTCACTTCTCCTTTCCTGTCTTTTACCATCTCATCATAAATTAACCTCCAACAGTAACAGCCTAAACTCACAATTACCATGCTGTCTTAACGACTCTGACGAACGCAGACTTCGGTGCTGACGCAGTGCCGTGTGGATTCCAGATTTGTGCTAGGCCAGCTCACGCAGTGGTGATGACAGCGATGACAAAAACTGGTTGCTGGTGGCTGAGGTGAAAACTTTCTGATCAATAAATATACAGTCTGATGCAACAAGTCCATATTTCTTAGAACCAAGTTAACATTTTAGTAGGCTGTTATCTTCACAGGGATAAATCATCAGCATGGTTTAGGAACATCGAAGGAAGTCATTTTTAGGGTGAGCAGAATAATTTTAGTATTTCTTGAAAGAACTCGTTGGAGGGGGAACTGTGTGCTCTGAGACAGCTACAGATTTGTGACCCATTAAGTGAGGATTTGGAAGTCGTGTTTATTGAGTACAGCCTGGCTTGGTTACATAAGTGACTCCTGCTCTACCTGAACTATTCAAGAAAAGAATAGAATTTTCCATGGCGCCTGACTCAGCTTTGTGAGAGAGGAGTTAGAGGACAAGCGTCAGCCAATCCATGAAGCAATGTCTTAGAATGAAAGGCCTGGGTTCTGTTTCCACCTAGTTTAATCTCTCCTTATCTGTGCTAGATTTTTTTTTTTTTTTAAGCAACTTAACTTCTGTATTTCTGGGATCTCTTCCAGTTCTAAGCTCTTGGAGTCTTGATGCGGATTCAATAAACTGGGCGCCATTACCCTCAGTCACAGAGGCATCATGGGGACTAAGTTAACGTTTGTCAAACACGTGGGTTCAAACCCCGGCACACGGATGGCCCTCACAGGAGCCAGCTCTTGCTATTCTCACTGTGCACCCAAGTGGCTCCTTTCATTACACATGTGGTATTCTGGAGAAAAAAAAGGCCAGTGGCAAGAGTCATGGCCTCCAGGGCCACCTGGAGTCCACATCATGCTGGCCTGAATTTAGGGGAATAGAACTAGGCCCACGTCTCCAGTGCAGCTGCTTCTAAATGTTCATTCCATTTCATGCAACAAGGCTAACATAATGGGGAGGAAAGCCACAAAACTGCTGGGTTCTTAACTCACATGTTGCCTCCCCTCTCTCTCCCTCTGACATTTTCATACCTTTACTTAAAACGTGGGGCGCGTTGATGCTGCTCCCTGGTTCTGCTGCTCGTTACCCATGTAAAGATCTAAGAGCCTCACTTTCAGTGATAAAAAAAAGGTGTCGCCCCTGGTGTTAATGGTGGTCACTGGAATGCGCGTGTGCCATCTGTGTCTACTGTGTTGTTTTTTCTTCAGTAATGCCTTGCATTTCATAAACACAAGCCTTGTTCTGGACAAATTTACATGGTAATATGTTAATACATTCACATTATTAACAAGTCAAATAATAAGCAAGCATAGGGAATAAAAAGTGAAATTCTCTCTTTCTTCTGCCTGTCATTCCCTCTACCTGCCTTAGACATCACTTGTAACAGTCTGGCACACATCATTTTACTCCATCTGCAGGTATCGACAAACTAAATGTACATATTCAGGTGTTTAGGTTTCATTTCCACTTGGGTTTGTGGAGAGGGGACCCTGTGTGTATGTGCTGTAACATACACTTTCACTTAATGGTACATTTTGGAAATCTTCAAGTAACTATGTGGACCCATTTCAGACATTTTAACTAAGAGATAATATTCCACAATATGGCTATTTAATAATTCATATAATAATTCTGTTGGTGGATATTTGTATTGTCTCCAGTGTTTACATTCCTATGAAAATGCTTCCACAGGTTATATTTGTTTGTGCCTCCTTGGGAACGTAAATATTTCTCTTAGATACTAGGAAATGAATGTTCTCTGAAAAGTATGCACATCTTACAAAAGATTATGGCTTTGGGGACCGCGTGTCAACTTTAGGAGCAAATATTAAGAACATCTCTGAGAGAGGACATGGGAGAGGGACGGAATGGAGGGGCCAGACTCCATTGTGGCCCTGTCAGAGAACAATTTTAATGCTGAGTCACAAGGAGACATGTGGCGAGCTGTGGACAGCGACACTGGTATATTGGTTTGGGGCACCTGTCTGATACCTATCAGGCATGAAACCATGGGGACGTCACTCAAAGGTCTTGTCTCCTTAGTCGAGGGGAGCCAAGACCTGTAGCCCTTGTATTTTAGTGTTCTTTACAGCCTAGACTGAGGCATAATTTTTTCATAAAAGTGGGAAAATCTGTAAGGGCCGTGATCTATGCCAGCTGTGATATAAATGGTCAGCTGACAGGGTTTATTTAGTTCTTAAGTGACGACATTTTCCTTGACCACTAATTAGTGTAAGAATATTCCCACAAGTTCTCACTTTACTTCCAGACTACATTTTTAGTTGCCCAAATAGCAGCTATTCTTTCTGTCACCCGCTTCATGATTAAGTTTTCCACGGAGACAGTAAATCGAACGAGGGGCAGCAGCATGTGGAGCTGAGTCTCGGTTCGTCCATTTGCTGGGCTGTGAACGCCATCCCATGAGGCACTGTGGGCAGCAGCCCCGGTGCTGAGTAGATGGCCAGTGAGAGCAAGAAGCAGAGTTTCCCCCACGGCCTGAGACCCCGGCCCCGAGGACTCTCGCTTGAGCCCTTTTGATTGGAAGTGTTCCGAAGTGTATTGCTAGCCACGACAAATAAAATGCTTAACTGCCTATCTGTCAGATCATCTGCAAAAGTCTTTCTTTCAAATTAGAAATATCAGTAATATTTAGTTATTGATCAGGGTTTG
>NW_011889228.1:211204-212507 GCF_000151845.1 Pteropus vampyrus | reverse complement strand
GAACACACAACGTATAAAGATGTAATCTCGTGACATCAGTAATTGGAAGGACGCGGGGACAGAGCTGTATAGGAAGGATCAGAGTTTTCGTGTGTTATTGAAGATGACATAACTTCAAATTAGTAAGAGTGCCCTGGGCAGGCCAGAAAAGCTCGGCGTTTCCGCCTTAATCTGTGTTTCTGCTCCACTTGTGAACAATTTACTGTCACTCACTGCATCCTCTCCGTGATTCAGACACGTTAGAGCCTCCCACAGTGACACCCTGAAGTGCGATTTGTATGGGCGGCATCATGCTCTTAAGAGAAATGCATTCCAGAGTCAGATAAGAGAGTAATAATGATGCTGATCGGAATAAAATAACGTATATGAAGGTCACTCACTTCCACTGAGAGCTGAAGGTATGTCAGGCTCACGCTCTCTTCCCTCTCTGATACCCAAAGGCAGCCGCTTCCTATCTTCCTTGATGTCTCTTTTAAATATGTTTTATAATTTTAATGAAACATATATAACCAAAAATTTTCTATTTTAATAATCAAGCATACAATCCAATGGTGTTAATTACATGGAGAGTGGTGTGCCACCGTCACCGCTATCGATGTCTACAGCTTTTTCATAAACCCAGCTAGAAATGCTACCCATTAAGCATACGTCTCTGTGTCCCCTCCCCGCCCCTGATAACCTCTAATCTACTTTCTGTCTTTACAGATTTGCCTATTATAAAAATCCCATGGAAGCAGAATCATACAGTATTTGTCCCTTTGTGTCTGGCTTCTTTCACTTCACGTAATGTTTTCAAGGTTCATCTCATCGTAACATGTCTGAGAAATGCGTTCCCTTTCATGGTGGAACACTGTTCCATTGTATGTGCAGTTATCCTCACTGGTCACAGCTTCTTTATTTGTGGGTTTGCCTCCTCGTTAAAACATATCTGTAACTCCAAAATCAATGCTTGCGGCTCTCCTGTGGTCAGAAGTAGACAGGTACTGAGTGGAAGAATTTGAACACTTGATGCTGATCTCCCTTGCTGAGGTCGAACAGCTAATGCTGCCATGACAGGTATCTGAGTCCCCGTTTTCAGTTCTTTGGGGTCTATACTTAGGAGTGGAATTGTTGGGTCATGTGGTGATTCTGTGTTTAACATTTTGTGAGACCACCAAACTGTTTTTCACAGTGGCGGCACCATTTTACATTCCCACCAGCAATGCGCAAGTGTTCCGTTTTCTCCACATCCTTGCCAGAATTAATTTTCTGGGTTTTTAAAAACTTGCAGCCAGTGCAGTGGTATTGCTTTGCAGCTTCCATT
>NW_011889228.1:199950-210664 GCF_000151845.1 Pteropus vampyrus | reverse complement strand
TTTAATAATCAAGCATACAATCCAATGGTGTTAATTACATGGAGAGTGGTGTGCCACCGTCACCGCTATCGATGTCTACAGCTTTTTCATAAACCCAGCTAGAAATGCTACCCATTAAGCAGTACGTCTCTGTGTCCCCTCCCCGCCCCTGATAACTTCTAATCTACTTTCTGTCTTTACAGATTCGCCCATTATAAAAATCCCATGGAAGCAGAATCATACAGTATTTGTCCCTTTGTGTCTGGCTTATTTCACTTCACGTAATGTTTTCAAGGTTCATCTCATCGTAGCGTGTCTCAGAAATGCGTTCCCTTTCGTGGTGGGACACTGTTCCATTGTATGCGCAGTTATCCTCACTGGTCACAGCTTCTTTATTTGTGGGTTTGCCTCCTCGTTAAAATATATCTGTAACTCCAAGATCAATGGTTGTGGCTCTCCTGTGGTCAGAAGTAGACAGGTACTGAGTGGAAGAATTTGAATCACTCGATGCTGATCTCCCTAGCTGAGGTCGAACAGCTAATGCTGCCGTGACAGGTATCTGAGTCCCTGTTTTCAGTTCTTTGGGGTCTATACTTAGGAGCGGAATTGTTGGGTCATGTGGTGATTCTGTGTTTAACATTTTGTGAGACCACCAAACTGTTTTTCACAGTGGCGGCACCATTTTACATTCCCACCAGCAATGCGCAAGTGTTCCGTTTTCTCCACATCCTTGCCAGAATTAATTTTCTGGGTTTTTAAAAACTTGCAGCCAGTGCAGTGGTATTGCTTTGCAGCTTCCATTTGGATTTGCCTAGCGATTAATGATGGTGAGCATCTTTTCATATGCTTGTTGGCCATTTATTTGTATGTCGTCTTTGGAGAAATGTCCATTATAATTAATTCTTTGCCTATTATTAAATTGGGTTGTTCGTCATTTTGCGGTTGAGTTGTATGAGTTCCTTATATCTTCTTCATACTGTAACCTTATCAGATATAAAATTTTCAAATATTTTCTTGTATTCTGCAGGTTGTCTTTTTACTTTCGTGATAATGTCCTTTGATGCATAAACGTTTTATATTCGATTCATCCACTCCTCACTGTTGCCTCACTATTTCTAGTCAGGATTATTTCAACGCACTCTGGACTCCAGCTGGTGTCTTTGCTTCTGCTTTTGCATCTCTCCCCTTCTGCAATCCATCCTCTACTCAGTTGTTAAATGATATTTTTAAAGATGAACCCGATTAAATCTTTGAGTGTTTGCTCATAGTAATCATAAGAAAACTCAAACTCGTTATGATACTATTTAAACTTTATTATCTCCGGCTCAGCTGATGCTTCAGTCACAAACCAAAAATTAGCCCCTCATTCCAGGCAACATAGCACATGTCCTCATAGCTCTGACCATTGTGCATGTGATGCTCTCTGCCTGAAAACTCTTCAGCATTTAAAATTCTGCTTACCTGGACTTTAATGCAAGATGAGCACAGATGTGTTGGAGGACATATCACTGAGGAGGAAATTAAGATCAATTAGTATTTTAAAAAAATAGCATAGCGAGAAAGCATTGGTCAGTTTCATGCTAATTGATGTATAAGCTATAAAGAGAGCTCTGTAATGTAGCTCTTTATATAATTTGGATCTTAGAAAGTTAATTTGACTTTCACACAACATCAGTGTAAACTAGCTAGTATTAGTCTCATTGGGGAAAAATTGCCCAGCTGCCAGAGTAACTTGGGACACCAGGCCACCCTCTGCGTTGTCACGATGTGATAATGCAGGTAGAGGGTGAGCAGCCCCAGGAAGGCTGGGAGTCAGCAGAGCTGCCGAACCCAGGGGTAGCACCTGCCCAGGAGGGGGAGGCTGGCGACACTCCAGGTGGAGTCAAAACAAGAATCGAGGTGTAAGTCTGTGTTAAACTGGCTCGAGGAACTTCTGGGGTCAGGGGCTCCTCGTTTCTCCCAGGGGCCTGTTCGCTGCTGACTGTGAGTAGACCAGCGCTGGCAGATTCTTTCCATTCACTGCCTCTTACCGCTGCAAGGCCTGGCTTCTGCAGTGGTCAGTCGTGTTATGAGCTGAGTGAACTGGAGTCGCAGCAGTGGGGACAGCCTACTCCATTAACTCAGGGGCGATGAACTTTTTCTGTAAAGGACCAGATAATTAATACCTTACTTAGGCTTTGTGAGCCAGGAGGCAAAATCAAGAACATTATATAGGTTCTCATACAACAGGAGGGAAAACAAATTTCCACAAATTTTTTTTAATGATAAAATTCAAATTGTAATAACAAAATTGAGTACAAGTGTAATACAGCCCTACTAAAGAGAATAAAATTCTTCTTTTGGGAATATCATTTTGCTTAGTTGGGGTACAAAATTAGTGTTCTCTGTCATCACATCCATTGGAAATGCTCATCTGTGAAAACCGTTCTCAGCTTGTGGGCCTTGCAGAAACAGGCGCAGGTCCTCAGGCTGTGGTTTGCCGGTCCCAGCAGTTTAGCCAAGTGGCTATCCTTGTTTCTCAGAGCTGCCAAGGAGACGTGAAGTGGCCACAAATAAAGAGTAGGGACAGTTGTCACCCAAAGGCTCGGTTCCCGTGCTCTCCCAGTGCCTCTCCGCCACCACCTCGTTCCCTTCCAGAAGACCCCTAGCCACTCAAACACAGATCTGCCTGCATCGTTCTCGTCCTCTTTTCAGAGAGGGCTCTCGGACCACCCTGTTTAAAACCGCAGTCCCCTCTACCCACCAGTTGCTCCTGGTCCCTCGTGTCCTACTGTTATTTCTGTACATGGCCTCCCCCACTGTCTTACGTGCTGTGTGATTTCTTCATTTATTTTTATTGATCCTCTCTGTCTCTTCCTGCTAGAACATAATCTTGACGTGAGCAGCAGTCTTTATGTATTTTGTTCACTCATGTCTCCCAGGTACCTTGGCACGTAGTAAGTAAATAAATATATGTTAAATAAATCAGTATGAACTATATCATTTCATCTTCTCAAAAGCCCTCTGAGATAGTACATAATATCTAAATTTTACATGTGAGAAAATGTGGCTGCAGGAAGGCTGGATGACATACACGCCCAAGGTTTTATAGCTGGCGTCACTTCCACTGTCGCTGCTACTGCCCCAGCCAAACATGCTTGCTGAGTGCTGATCACGTCCCAGAAACTGCTCAAATATCTTGTAAGTTTTTATTATAACCTACGAAGTAGGGGCAGAGTCAGGCTTTGAACCCCGATAGGTTAATCCTGAGCTCATGTTTAATTATGTATTATTTGGCTAAATTGTAATGAGAACTAAATTCATTGTTTTGAATGTTTTGCTATGAGAATGAAAAAATGAAAATTAATAAGAAAATCAAGAAATCAATAATAAATGTAGAATTAACTGTGAAAACCACAATTGATGAATAAATCCAAGATTCCTTTGAAGCAATAAAAGGTGAATTTCTCATAAACCTATTCACATAAAAGGAAGGTAAAGCAAATAAATGAAATCACAAAGGAATTCTAATGTAGAGGAGGCAGAAATGATAAGATCATATTATACCAGGTCGTTTTGGTTTGAATTGCGTGCCCCCTGATTTCATAAATTGGAGTTTTAACCCATAATTTTCCTCAGAATGTGACGTATGGTGCCAGGATCCTTACAGAAGTAACCACGTTAAATGAGGGCATTGGGTAGGCTGTGATCCAGTGTGACTAGTGGCCTTAAGAAAGGGGAATCAGACACGAAGACATACGAAGAAGGAAGACTGTGAAGCCACAGGGAGCGAAGGGCCACCTGCAGGCCTGAGAGAGGGGCCTGGGACAGGCGCTTCCATCCCAGTCCCCTGCAGGAGCCCACCGTCGATGCCGCCATTTCAGCCGCAGGCCTTGGGAGCTGGGAGGCGGTACTGCCCGTCGTTTAGGCCGCGAATGTGCAGTCCGCTGCGGGAGCCCTGGCAGACTGATGCAGCTCCTGCATTCATTCGCATCATCTACCAAATGCGGACGGGGTGGGCTGATTATCCGGTAACGTCTGAGTTACTGTGTTCGGTCTGCTTTGCAGGATTCTGATTCCCAGCTCAGATTTTCTTTTCACATTTCCCACTCCGTGCTTTGAAACCGTTTGAATATAACCAACAACAACATCTCTTTCTACGAAACTCCTGGTGTCCATCTATTAAGGAGATGTTTAAGAATCCACAGTTGCTTCGGTTAATATTTAAAATAGATTTAGACAATTTGAAACAATATAGCTTTAGGCTGGAGGCAATGCGACAGAAGAGCAGAATCCCTGGAAGGCAGGAGGGCTGCTTTTCGACTGGGAGGGGACCTGTCCCCTGGGCGGGTGGGGAACATGCTGGTTCAGCTGAGCCTCTCAGAGCCGCTGTCTCTCTCGTCACTTGGTTTTGCCGTTTTTATTTCTGGAGTCCGACTGCAGCAGCTAACGCACGTTCGTATGGCTCTGTCAGAAGGAACTCCTTGTTCTTCAGAGCAAGGTACAGATACATCGTGAAAAATATGTGAATTCATATAATGCCTCTGTTTGAACGTTCTGCTCATGTCACACGTCAGTGCCAGTTTCTCTTGGTCTTGGCACTCTCTCAAGAAGTGGGGGACCAGCATATTGGTGACCAAGCTGGTGGCTACACATAACTACAAATGGCGTATGAACCAGAAAGATTTGATGCAATTTTCCTTGAAGTAGATCCAATAGTCTCCCTATTTTCAGGATCAGCCCCAGACTAGCTCATGGTCAAAGCACAGAAGTGACAGATTTTGAAGTAGTTGAATTACGTGAGCGGATTTAGAAGCAGGCACACATGAGTCAGGACAACGTGACAAGCAGGACTGGGCAGGTCTGTCCATCTCCATCCTGGGGCCACTCTGACCCCCAGATTCCATGAGGAAAAGTGAGATGGAACAACCCCGCCGTTGGGAGCCAGCGGGAGAGCATGGATAGTGAAAACTGGGGTTGGAGGTCAGTCAGACCCGACCGAGCCCGTGTCCCGGCTCATCCACTTCTAGCTGTGTGGCCCTGCGTGAAGGTCAGCCACACGACCTTCGCACCTGTGTCTATAGCATGTGCATGATGATGCGTCATGGCTACCTCAGACGGCTTTTGCTGAACAATCTTGATTGTAAGCCTATGTGCTGGACACATGCAGCCACACCAGTCTTTGCTGGGATACCGTACGCACACACAAGTGAGAAGGTTTGGACGTGAGCCTGCGTGAGAGAGTACGTGAAAGGAAGGCCTGGATTTGGCCTCCTGCCACGGTGCTTGGCTGGAGTCACAGCTGGTACCAGCTCAGGTCTCCCAGACCGGAGAATCTTCTTCTCACCTCTTTGTCCCTGAGCCACGTTTACACCTGTCCCGAGGCCCCGGACTTGGGGTGCAATCAGAGGATGAATTCCTCTGGTTTACCTCATGTCTGAGGGCCTCAGCTGTTTGTGAGGGCACAGCGCCAGTATCGATTTTAGGCCACTTACCCTCTTCCTTTTGCCTGAATGTCCCTGGGAGCCAGTGAAGAGGGTGGATCGTCACCTGCCACTGGTATCCCATACATCAACTTGGAATCTCCTGGGTTTGAGCCCTCAGCATGTGACACCAAGTATGTCCCCTGCTGTATGCAGGTGGGAAATAGCAAAGCCTGCAGATCAGCATTTAAAAGGCAACACCGGTGGGCAGAGCGAGTGCCTTTGACCAGGCAGCTGTTTTCTTTCTGAATGTGTTGTTTGGGAAACAAAAATTGGCATCTAGTCTCTCTAACCAGCAAGGGGGAAAAGGTCTCCTAAAAGCTTATGGTGATTTGTGTAAATTTTAAATGGTTACCCTCACAAAGCCTGATGAAGCGGAAATTCCACACTCTTCAGAATACAGCTAAATTGGGTTCTCTGGCTGGGCAGAAGCATAAAATATGGACAAGAATCCAAATCCACGTGGCTTTTAAATAAAGAAGCAGAAACTCCAGGCACATTCACGTGTTCACCGTGGACGTAAGTTCCCAAGTAAGGCCTTAAAATAGGATAATGACTGTGGCTGCCTCATCCGCATGTGTGCATGATCCAGTGGTCTCTTGCAAGATTCAGTACCCTGACTTAACATATACATCATCGCCATAGGGAAGAGTGATTCAGTTCGAGCTTTGACAATAGTGAGTTGTAGGCACCTTGAGAAAGACACTGGCTGGAAGCCCACTGACTCAGCTTGGGCTGAGGCAACAGACACCAGAGACGGGAGGCGGTTGGGGGGATTAGGGTCAAAGAACAGACAGTTATTTCTCACAGGCCCGGAGGCTGAAAGCCGGAGATCAGGGTGCCAGATTCGGTTCTCGGTGAGGGTGCTCTTCCTGTCTCACAGACGCTGCCTTGCTGTATATTCTCACGGGGCTGAGAGCAGAGGTTCTGGTGTCCCTTCCTCTCATCCCATCTGGAGGCTCCATCCTCATGGCTGCATCTACACCCTTATGGCCACACTGGGCTCAGGGCTTCAATGTATAAATCCGGGAGAAACTCGAACATTTAGTGCACAATACCCACTCGCTCCAAATAGCATCGACTGGCCAGATGACTTACTTTAGGACCCTTTCTTAATCTTCCCTTTTGGCTAAGAAACCCTAAATACAAGCATGGGAACGAAAACCTGCTCCAGGTTGTAGTCCTCAGACTCCAACGAGGAGACTGACGAATGGCAGCGTGGAGGAGGGCCCTCGTCCAGAATAAGGCACTGGACCGTGTGCACAGGAAGTGCCCAGGATGGCGCAGAAATGCAAAGCTTTCCCCACAGAGAGAGCTTGACAAGCTGGAGGATGTGCCACCTGTAAACATGGTGACTTGGAGCCACACCTGCTGCCTCCAAATGCCTCCTTGAGGAAAAGCAGTAAAACTAGTCCTATGTGCTGAGATGTATGAGGGAAAGATTAAGACAGCTTGATGACGGAAGCTACAGGGCACAGATTTTACTATAATTAAAAGCTTTTCGATTGTCAGATATATGCTTGCACGTGTCATTCTCACAGCCAGACAGTGATTCAGTTCAGAAATCTTTAAACATGATGTCCCACTGTGTGCGTTAGCTCAAGGTTCAGCTGGGAGTTGTAAGAAATCCCCCAAGTAACAGTAACTTCAACCACATAGAGCTTTAGATCTCCCTCACATAAAACACAACATAAAACGAACAAAATTCCAGACCTGGGAAACACAGCAGGGCCTTCGGTCTTATTATTCACCGTCTTAAGTGGGCTGCTTCAGGGGCCAAGATGGCCTCTCAGGCTTCAGGAGTTGCGTCTGCATTCCAGGTGGAATGGAGGTGGTGAAGGGCGGAAAGGGGGAAAGAGTTTACCTCATCCGTTTCCAGGGGACTTTCCAGAAGTTCCGCACAACCCTTCCGCTTGTCCCTCACTGACCAGAACTTAGCCTGTTGAAAGGCGTCTGGGAAATGTAGACTCTATTAGTGAGAGTGTGCCAGGCTGAAAAGGGAGCCCGTACTGAAGGGACGGGATGGGTGTCACAGGCAGCTGAGTTTCTGCTACACCCTCTGTATGACCGCAGCCACCATCTTTCCACCTCTTGTTTAGTTACTCCCTCTTTCACGGATATGGCAGTTCCTTGACCTCTTCATTTTCCTATAGCCAGTCAGCCCGTGTCCTCTCTTCTCCAACCAGCTAAGGCCCCGTGTGCCTCAGTCCCCTTCACCACCCTCCTTCACTGCACTCATTTGTCATCGTCCAGCCCCGGATCTGACGTCTGCCTTCACCCTTCTACATGCGATAGCCCAGCATTCTCGGGGGCTATGACAAAAACATGGAGAGTGAGGCCATGACAGTCCTTGGATTCACATGACAGACAGGCCCTTGGCTCTGCCCACTCACCCTTTTATCACATCACAAGTTGTCTCTCGCACCCATGCCCTCATCATTTCTCCCAAGTGTTGACTTCCTCATACCCAGAACTTTATCTAATTTTCTAGTATTTCTGGAAATAAAAGGAAAAAAGTTAGGCCATCTGTAGTTGTCATAGCTGATGTTTACTGAGGGTTTATTAAGCTCAAATACTATACTAAATGCTTTGTCGTCTCGTGTAAACCCTACAGCTCAATAGGCGTTATTATGGATACCCGCAAATACAGCCCTGTTTTCCTAGGACAAATGTGCTTGGTCGTGATGTGATTCTTTTAATATACTGTTGAATCGGTTTAGCCACATTCGTTCAGAATTTTTATATCTACGATCATGAAGGATATTGCCAAATCAATATTAATGGAAAAATTATAAAATAGTCAATCATACTTATTTTGACAGTTTTTAAAAGCTGGAATATGCCCTTTTTGCCAGCAAAAGTATTTCTAGGTCATTTGAAAAATATTATTTACTGAATTTATTGAAAAAATTTATTTACTGAGTTTATTTTACAGCTTTCTGCAAAAAGTATTTTGCCCTCCAAGTCCTCCACCAGCACTATGGCAGAATTTCCAAAGCTAGGAGCCCTAAGGCTGTAGGCAGCTAAAATAATTGGGTCAATGGAGCAGTGACAAATTCATAGCCAAATACCCGGGGTGGCAGATTCAGAATCATGAAGCCTGCGGAGACTGGGCCTTTAGTGGGCTGTGCCAGCGAGTTGAAATTATGCAAACGCGGATATAAAATCCTCTTAGTATCAGTTATCAACAACATAAATGTAAAGTGAGGGATGCAGGCCTTAACAACAATTCATGTGAAAGAAACTAAAACCTTTTTTTGTTTTTAGTTTTTATTGAAAATGTTCTGAATATCCCACAAAGGTAAAACAAAAGCCAAAAACAATGCCCTGGAAGCAGAGTGTTGCCGTCGGGGCGGCGATAATCCCGAATTCGATTCTGGATAGACCGGAGCAGGTAGATAGGGACCCTAAGCAGCTAGGATAAATCCAGAGTCGCCAAGAAGAGGCCGGCGCCTGCAGTCCTTCTGTAGAACCAGCAACACATATGACCGCTGTCACGTGTGGTATCTCACCTCGTCGTTGTAGGCGAGGCAGACGTAGTTGCCCAGGGTAGCACTCCTCCTGGAGTGCACTTGAGCAGCTGTATCTTCATTCTTTGCCTATTTCCTTATACCAGGATGCTTATTTTTCTGCCTGTGTTTCTGGAGCAGAATGAGCAAGAAAGGAAAGTGGAAGGTCGAGCAGAGGGGTAACCAGGCACTGGAGCACATGGAGTCCCCTGGGTGAGAGCAGGGACTTGGGAGTTGATTCTGGTGTGATGGCACGTCGGTCAGTGGCAGAGAATGGAAAACTCTGAGTAATCGAAGAAGAAAATCGGGTGCTCACAGAATCTCTGGGAGGGCTGGGGGAGCGGGTTCTCGGTGGACTTCTGGGGCAGGCTCCCAGGAAAACTCCAGGGTCATGCCGCAGGAGCCCCCTCTGCCAGGGCCAGGCGGGGACCAGGCTCACATAGCGTCTGCTCCCCTTGGGGGCCCAGGGACTGCCGCTTCTGCACCTGCCAGTCTGCACCCACCGGGCTGGGTCCCGGACCCGGGGATGCTGCTGCAGAGAACAAAACAAGAACAGAAACCAGCCGCACGCCGTGCATGCTGTGCCGGGACTCGGCACCCGCCACCGTTAAGCCAGCAGCTAGGTGGGCCCCATGTCACCTCTGCCTCCATCGGTCAGCAGCATCTTGTGCGTGCTCAGGACAACTGCAGGGTGGCTGTAAGCGGTGCGTGCTGGACAGGTTTAGAATGAGCACCGAGCGTGGATCCATGATTTCCAGCGGATGGACAATCTCCAAGTGTTTGAGCAGAGGAGCAAAGACACACGTCTCCTGCGGGCGGGACTGCAGGAGAGCGGGGGCAGGGGGCGGGGGACACAAGGCCGCTGCCCAGCTGGGAAGGCTGTAAACAACAGGGGAGAGGCGAGCGATGGGCTTGGACCCGGCAGGTAGTGCTGCATGTGAGGAGAGAAGAAACGTTTGGGGGTTTTTTGAAGGTAAAGTCACACGAACCTACCGATGCGCAGTGGATGTGGACATAAGAAAGAGAAGAGACAAGAATGAATTCAACGCTTTGGCTTAAGCGGTTAGAGACCCTTCACTGAAGTGGGGAAGACTGGGAGGGAACTGGGTTTAGCTGAGGCCAGTGGAAGCTGCAAGCAGAGATGCTGTGCAGTCTGGGGGAGGGTGAGCCAGCGCTGTCCCACAGAAGTGACACTTAGAGTCACAAGAGCAGATGATTACCAAGTGTAGAGCATGTTAGAGAAAACATCTGAGGGCTGAGCCCTGGGGCACCCCAGTGTTCGCAAGGCAGGAAGGCGAAGAGGAGTGAAGGGGGGAGGGGTTCGCCAGGGCGACAGGAGGGCAGGGACGGGAGTGCTCTCGGCGTGAGAAGAGAAAGCGCGTCGTGGAGAACGGTAGTTGTGTCTGGTACTGCTGCTTGGCTGCTTGGCTCAAGGAGTGAGAATTGTTCCGTCGGTTTGACGACACTGGGGTCATGGGTTTCGGTGGCACAGTGTGGGCAGAATCCTGATTAGAATCGGTTCAGGAGGGAAAACGTGTATATGGATCTTTCAAGAAAATATACCGCAAAGGGGAGCAGAGAAACCATTTAGGAGCTGGTGGCGGATGCTTGAGTTCAGGGACTTTTTTCCAAGTTGGTCACAGGTAGAGCAGGGGTGTTTTCTCATGGGAATGGTCCAGTAGTGAAGGAGAAAGCTGACTGAGACAATCCTTTATTATAGATTTTGGATCCTGTTTTCTCTGCTTAACACTATGAGCATTTTTT
>NW_011889228.1:192076-198820 GCF_000151845.1 Pteropus vampyrus | reverse complement strand
GGCATTTTACAGTCATTTTAGATTCTGTGTAAAAGCCCTAAAGAAAATCACTCGACAGCAACGTGAAGCTCTTTAAAAGCAGTTTCTCCTTCCGGTGTAGGCTCCCAGTCTCTCATCTGCATTTCCAGAATGTAAAAAAGCTCTGAAAATTGAACATCTTTCATAACTCATTTGGCTACAAAACTTGATCTGACTTGAACTCATTTAACAACAAAAATTGGTCATACCTGACATGAGGCTATGGATAGTCTTCATTTATTCCATTTTGTGTAAATGTACATTTCCATGCAGAAATATTAGTGTATTTAACTGCTGGTGCTGCCTTAGAACACTGCTGAAAATTTCCGAATACCAAGGCACCTACAGCCCCAGGGTTTTGGAAGAGGGATAGTGAGCCTACATTACTTTTCAGTTCTGCTGGATTGCCCTCTGACGTATCCTTCCCTGAAAATAATTGATGAGACATTTAGACCTCTTGAAAATCAAGTCAAACTTTAAATTGGAATTAGCTAACACCATCTCCCCCCCTTTTTTTTTGATTCTGTCGAAATTCATTATGCTCAATCAAAATAGTAAAAGGATTTTAATGATTAAGAAATAGGTCTGCTTAAAGTAGCACATGTATTTCCGTTCCTTTTTTTCTCATTGTGAGCTCCCTCCCAGCACATCCATACTTTATATTTTATAGTTTATTTGATGATATATCCTTGACATAATTGTTATATAATTGATACTTTGATGATGTACAATTGATACCTTTATCAACTTGATAAAAAGAAGCATACTTCTGTGGCCAGATTGTTTCTGATTGAGACTGTGGAACAGATAAAGGTAAAGTAGACCCAGCCATTGAGAAATTCAGCAGATTTTTGGAAAACGTAGTATAAGGCACATAATAAAAGTATAAAGATGACCAAAAGAGTTTTGTTTTGGTTTTTGATATTCATGGTTTTTGCTAATTTAGTTCAGGAAGACAATGTAAAAAAAAATCGTCTCAAAATGATGAAGAGATGCCGTGTTCAGTGATGTCATTTAATAGTTTGAAATCAGACATTGTAAGAGTGTTTGCACCACAGAAATTGGCAGATTCCACAAATCAAGACTTTTATGTGGAAAGCCAGTTGTTGAAGCTTTAACAGCACCCCACTGCCTGTGTGTGAATGAATGTGGTAGCACATTTTTATCATGAATTAGTACACACATAAAAACAACATAACATATTTAATGATGTTAGTGTAATTCTTAATATTTGTTTCAAAAGAACTAACTTCCACTCAGTCTAATAATTTGGAGTTATGAAATCAAAGATTTAAATAGGACTCTAATTAAAGCAACTAGGATAATTTAAGAAATTAAAATTAAGGAAGAATTTCCTTTTAAGCTAAATTTCAGCAAGAAAGACATTTCAAAAGGTATTTTGACACATAGAATTTGTCCTTTAAACTGGTATATGGGTCTTGGAATGGGATGCCAAATATGTTGGGTGAGGCATCACGTTATTTCAGTTCTCTGCAGGGACCGGGACTGTGGCAGCCAAGGGTCCCAACAGTCTTGTCTCCCATTATCTCACTCCGACTTCCCTCTTGGGGAACACGGCCCTTTCTCCATGCCTCTGCCCCCAGAGCGTGGTGCTAGGCTAGGATCTAAACAAGGCGCTGAGATGATACTGTATAACTGACATCCTGGTGATGCGAAGGTGATATTCCTCAGAGAAGAAAGAGGTCGGATAGAAAGATTTGGGGTGGCATGTGAACAATTAGGATGTCAGAGATGTCTCATCACTGACAACAGCTTATATGAGAGCCCCTCCCCCTGGCCCTTCAGTATATATGGGAGAGCCCCCAAATCCATTCACAAATACGTATTTAACGCTTTTAATAGTAGATGAAACCTAAAAATACAGTGACAAAATTCCACTGTACATAACTTGATAATGATATCTAAAGTTAAAGGCTTTAATAAGTACCAGGAAACCTATATTTAAAATGAATTGAAGAACTTCATAAGCCATTAAATGAGCTCCTGCCATTTTTAACATACTGTCACTCAGGGACGGCTACCTAGGAAAATGGAAAATAGAAATCTCAAAATAGATGATCGCAAAATGAAAAGCATATGGTGCGAATTTAGCACATTTGTCCGAAGTCAGTGCTTTCTAAATATAATCATTCCATGTCACATGGAGCCAGAGTGATGACACAGAAAAAAATGCCTTTGGCCATGGGGCCAGATTAAAAGAGCAGTCTTTGGAGTGACATTATTCTTTGTTTACGGCGTGAACCCTTGTCTTTGAAATGAAAAGCACGATTTACCATAATGCACCTTCAACTGAGCAGCCAAGTTAAATTCTTCAGCTTGTGGTGTAAGAGTGGTCTGGCCAAGACTATGGATGTCAGGAGGGGACATTGCATTCGGGGACGCAGGGAGGGAGGCTCTGCCTGGCGCCGGCTGCACGCGTGCCATAACGTGGAGATGTGACTGTTGAAGGCGGCGCATCTTTCTCGGGGGAGAGGTTCAAGGAGTCCAGAGAAGGCAGAATTTTTCCCTTGTGGATCTGGGAGGACCATAAAGTGGAAGCCGGCAAAAATAGAACAAACGCAAATTATTTGGGGTATCTCTCAAAATTCGTGAATAAAACAATACCATTTTATTTTAAATCTCCTAATTTGATGAGTTTTTTGGGCCAAGCTGGGCCAGGAGAGTCTTCTGCTCCATGTGATATTAACAGGGGCCACTTTATGGTACTTAGCTGGTAGCGGGTCTGCTCCAAAGGGTACAGCCGACCTCCTCACATGCCTGGTGCCTTGGTGATGACCGAAAGGGCCAAAGTCAGCATGGCACTCTCCCCCTCTTACGTGCTCTCAGGACCTCAACGTGCGACTGTACTTCTTACAGGGTGGAGACCAGGCAGAAGCTGCTGGCCCTGTTAGAGGATAGGCCCAGGGTGGTTGTCACTTCCGCCATACTCACTGGTCAGAGTGGCCACAGGCCAGTCGCAATGCAAAGGGTGGAGAGTCACCACGTCCTTGTGGGAAGAGTGTCCCAGGTTTACAGCTGTCTTCAGTGTGCCACCGCCCTCCCTCTGACCTGGTGTACTTCCGGTCCCCACAGAGAGCTCAGGGTCTCATCCCGTTATAGCACTGGCTTGGGGTCCAGGGTTATCTTCTCTGACTAAGTCTAGATGTAGCTGAGGCTTTTCTGGTGCAGTTGCTTGAGCATATTTCCTTTGGTTTTGAAGACCCATGAGTTAGAGACAGCTTGTCTGCCCCAGTACACAATGGACCCTCCCAAGCTAAAGCAGGGAACTGGGAAGCGCCTAGCGGCCACTAACTCTTATCACTGGTTCCTTCATTAGAGTCCAGCCCTGTTCCATGGGAATGATTCTCCTCCATTCTCAGGCCCATCAGTTATCTATTGTTAAGTGACAAAGAATTCCAGTCTTTAATTACTTATGACAACAATTTATCATTTTCTCTCATATTTCTGTCGGTGATCTGGACTCAGCCCGACAATCCTGACTTCCTGAGATGCAGTTACGGTGGCTCTGGACTGGGGCCGCTGCCGTCTGGAGTGACACTGGGCTGTCTCTGGGCTTACCAGAGTCCTGGGTTATGAGACTGGGCTGCAGATATACCGACTCACCCTGAGCTCCACAACCCCCTTGTGTGGCTCAGATTGAGACTCTGAAAAATCATATTCCCGGATTCCCTCATTAGCTGGCTTGCTGTTCAATCCTGCCATTGGGAGGCCCTCAGGGAGGGCTGGGAGGCAGGACAGGAAGAGAGAAAGTTCCGTTCTGTGCTTTCAGCCTCAGAGCAGTCAAAGCAGACCGTGGTTCCAACCCAGTTACCACTTCTTCTTATTTTACTAAGGTATAATTGACATAACATTATATTAGTTTCAAGTGTATAATAGAATGATTCAGTATTTGTATATATGGCACAGTGATCATGACAGTAAATCTAGTTAACATCCATCGCCACACACAGTTACACGTGTTTTTCTTGTGATGAGAACTTTCAAGATCCACTCTCCCAGCTTTCAGATGTTTAGTACAGCATTCTTAGCTGTCGTTGCCATGCTGTCCATCACTTCCCCATGACTCGCTCATTTTATTACTGGAAACTTGTACCTTGTGACCCCCTTTGCCCCCTTTCCCACTGCACACCGCCGGTAACCACCAGTCTGTGCTCTGTATCTGTGAGGATGTGGAGTTGGCTAAGATGCTTTCTCTCTTGTGCCTCTTGCCTTTTCTTTCGGTCTGATTCAGGGGGGTTGTTTCAGCCTCTGTTCCCGAGTGGTGGGCCTTTGTGACGCGTATGCAGCGCTAGCCTGTGGATGTAGAACAAAGACCCGGGATGGGGAGTGATGGTCTGAGCAGTAGAAAACAAGTAAAACTTGTGCTCTGGAGGGTTCCGGGATTCTGAGTGATGTCTGGAAAAAAAAAACACCGAGCCCCTTTGGTCAGGTCAGTACATTTATGCCTGTCCCTGGCACTTTGAAGAAAAAGTCCGCAGTGCCTCTTCCAGGTCTTCACCCCAGCCCACTTCCCCTTTGCTCTCAGACCACGGCTCTTGCTCTGATCATCACCATGGCTTTTCCACTCTGGGCCCCTTTGATTTATCGGCCCATTCAGGCCTCTGCCTGGAGCATAGGGTCTTAGCCCCCACTCGCCTCTGCGCTCGGCCGGCCCCAGGCTCCGGCCTGGCAAGAAGAGCAGCAGTCTCCTGCTGTCCCGGTCCAAGCTTCAGACGCGGAGACGCGGTTCTCTTCCCGCACCCCAGCCCGGTAGGGGCGGGTTTCAGATACTGAGTTCAGTTCACAGAGTATTCCGCCCTGGAGAAGTAAGCCAGTTTGTGAAACGATTCTCTGAGGTTGTAAGCTGCCCAAAAGGAAGGGGCGGGAGAGGAAGATGTTCTTGTCTATTATGGGCGCTTTGCCACCTGTAACAACCCTGTGAATAAGGTGCCATTATCTGCATCTAAATAATTGAAGAGACGAAGCCTGGAGAAGACACACATCTCTCCACCTGATCAGTAAGCGGTAGAGCTGGCATCCTGACTTAGAACAGACTGCAAAGTCTGCTTTCTTTCCCTTTCGTTTTGTGCTTTGGCTGGTGAGACAGGCTGGAAGCTAAAAGGCACGAAATGGGTAAGGTGTCTACAAATTGTGCCAGTCCTTTAGGGCAAGAATATGAATTTCCAAAGAGATTAAATGAAAAATAAGATAGGGCCTGGGGCAATCTGGCATTCAGCCATTATTTTTTCCAATAAACTCTGTGTCCCCCCACGCCCACCAGAACTCTCCTATGTTGCTATGCTTTGCGATGTCCCACAGGCCTCCGAGGCTCTGTTCATTTTTATTCATTCTTTCTTCTTTCTGTTCCTTAGAGTGGATAATGTCAGATGACTTCTTATCTTCAAATTTCTGATTATTTTCTTCCACCATTTCAGTTTACTGTTGAGTTTTTCATTTCAAACTCCAAAGCTTTTTCTTTGTGGTTCCATTTTAAAATTTCTATTTCTTTATCGTTATTTTCTATTTGGTAAACATTTTCACAGTTCCTTTAATTGTTTAAGCATGGTTTCCTTTAGTTCTTAGAACAAACTTATAACAGATGATTTCAAGTCTTTTTGTAGCAATTTTAACACGTGGACCTCCCCAGGGACAACTTGTGATGACACCTTTTTTGACTTGCCTGTGCATTACTTTTTTGCATTTCTTGTCATGTCTTCTAAACTTTTGTTAAAAAATGACATTTTAGGTAATATAATGTGACAGTTTGGGAAATCAGCTTCCCTCCCTCCCAGGGTTTGTTGTTGTCATTTGCTTGTTTAGTTACTTTACTGGACAAATTCTTTAGTCTTTATTTTGTTGTGTGTGGCCGCTGATATCTTCACTCAGGCAGCTTGTTGACCGGTTAATAACTGGGTAGAGATCACCTTATGTACTTGGATCCGGCACCCTATAAGCCTTTGCTGAGAAGCCCGTGTGGTGCATGTCTCCAGCACCACAGCAGGCAGGTTACAACTCCACCGTAGCCTTCGCTTACTGCTAATGTAAGGCCTCAAGGTCAGCAGGAGGTCAGATGTCCGGGCCTTCTCGTATCATTCCTGGGAATGTGAGCAGACCGGCACATGCATGCTAGAGCTGTTCAAAGCTCCCTACGCACACGTCATTCTTGGTCAGCCTCCCGTTACCCCCAATTGGCATTTCTCCCTCAGGCAGCTGCGATGTTAAATAACTACCGCGAATTTTTTTTTTGCAAAATACCTAGGGATAAGGCTGTTTGCACAGAGCCAGCTTTGAGTCAGATAAAATAAAAACAAATCCTGATGACAGAGCTTTTAAAGGAGCTGCCACATGGGTCGCATGGTGACAGTCTGGAAATGGGGATTTGGGGGAGCTTCAGACCCATTCTGGGCCCCCCAGTGGCTGCTTGGCCGATAGTTTTTATAGCGACCATAATTGCAAAGCTTTGTTTTTCATGGCTACTGCAAAGCTAAGGAGAGGTTGGTGGGAATCAGACAAGTTGAAAAACAAAGCTCACTACTCCCACTAAGATTCAGGCATTTGTCTTGAATACAAGCTCCTGAGATTTTTACAATTCTTTGGTGATTTTCCTGAGTTCTGAAAAAGTTGATTTGGACCATTTTTGTTATTATCTCACTGTTTTTATGAAGGATCACACTTTTGGAGGTTCTTACCTCACCATCCCAGAAGTCGGAGCTAGTAATCTATTAT
>NW_011889228.1:182947-192026 GCF_000151845.1 Pteropus vampyrus | reverse complement strand
CCGTAGCCTTCGCTTACTGCTAATGTAAGGCCTCAAGGTCAGCAGGAGGTCAGATGTCCGGGCCTTCTCGTATCATTCCTGGGAATGTGAGCAGACCGGCACGTGCATGCTAGAGCTGTTCAAAGCTCCCTACGCACACGTCATTCTTGGTCAGCCTCCCGTTACCCCCAATTGGCATTTCTCCCTCAGGCAGCTGCGATGTTAAATAACTACCGCGAATTTTTTTTTTGCAAAATACCTAGGGATAAGGCTGTTTGCACAGAGCCAGCTTTGAGTCAGATAAAATAAAAACAAATCCTGATGACAGAGCTTTTAAAGGAGCTGCCACATGGGTCGCATGGTGACAGTCTGGAAATGGGGATTTGGGGGAGCTTCAGACCCATTCTGGGCCCCCCAGTGGCTGCTTGGCCGATAGTTTTTATAGCGACCATAATTGCAAAGCTTTGTTTTTCATGGCTACTGCAAAGCTAAGGAGAGGTTGGTGGGAATCAGACAAGTTGAAAAACAAAGCTCACTACTCCCACTAAGATTCAGGCATTTGTCTTGAATACAAGCTCCTGAGATTTTTACAATTCTTTGGTGATTTTCCTGAGTTCTGAAAAAGTTGATTTGGACCATTTTTGTTATTATCTCACTGTTTTTATGAAGGATCACACTTTTGGAGGTTCTTACCTCACCATCCCAGAAGTCGGAGCTAGTAATCTATTATTGTAGAATCAGAAACATGCACTGAGAAACTCGACCGGATTTATGCTTCAAGTATTCTGTGATTATTTTCTTTAAATTACTTGTTATTTGAGAATGCTTTTTGAAAATGGCAGTCATCTCGAATGTACTCTGGCAAATCAGGGAAAGAGTTTTTTCTTAAGCCTAGAAAATAGGGGGTAGAGAATCACAGGAAGAGATATATGATGCTCGAACGAGAATGTGTAGATCCCGGCCTGGACCTCTTCCTGAACTTCACATTCATATATCTGACTAATTGCTTGACATGTCCATTTGGATACTCAATAAATCTCTCAAATTTATGGTGTCCAATGTTTACCCTTCCTCTCTCCCCCGCAACAGTATCTGCTCCTTCAGGTGCCTTTGCTTTCTCAGAAATGCTGACACCATCCTGCTGGCTGTTCAGACCCTCAGAGCTCCTTGGAGACTCTCTTCTCTCATCTCACATGCAGCCCATCAGCAAAGCTCATTGGCTCAGCCTTCAGACTGAATCCAGATCTGGTTCTTCCGACATGGCGGGCACCTTCTGTCTCAGAGTCTAGACATCTGCCACTGGTCCCACCCCTCAGTGATCCGTAAGCCTGGCCCTCTCACCTCGCTGAGGCCTTTGCTCAGATACCGTCCTCCCAGGAAGGGCTCCCTGGCCACCCCAGTCCAAGCCACAGCACGCCTTCCGGGCAGCGTAAGTGTGTTCCGCCCTCCTATGCTGCTGTTTCCCTGAGCATCCCTAACAGTTGGCCTGTGGCATTTTTTTTTGTTACACCCCAAGTGCCTAGAACTGTGCCGGGCACATGGTGAGTGCCAACAAATATTTGTTGACCAGATGTCAGTGGATCGCCTGGAAAAAGAATTCCTGTGTCCCCTCTCAAGAGGGGCATTGGGGCAGCAGGGAGCCAGAGGGCAGGGAACCACCTCCATGGGGAGAAACAGTCTCCTGTGTGAGGCTTGTGTCTCTTTGGCCCAGAGGACTGAAACCAAGCAAGGTCTTAGACATAGTAATTAACACGTACGTGAGAAGACAGATGACGGTGGGAATTACAGAATTAATAAATAGCCTATTTAGGGCCTCCTACTCTGTGGACACTAGGGCAGTCACATTCAGAAGGCAGAGTAGTAACTGTGACTCCTATAAAGACATAAAGGGCACAATTATAATGAAGAATATCAGAAATTAACAGAGAAATTTGAAAAGAACATGAAACAAAACTTCTGGAAATGAAAAATGTAAGTGTTGACAATAAAACACAATGTGTAAGTCTCAGAGCAGGTTAATACAACCAAAGAGAAGGTGCATCTGAAGAATTTAATCAATATTTACCAAAGAGAGATAATGAAAATATGAAAGAGGTCAAGCAACAAGGATGGTTGGGTGAGAAGATCTAACTTATAAGTGACTGGTGTCTCAAGGATATAAGGAAGAAAATCGAGGAGAAGAGATATTTTCAATGACAATGATGCATATTTTGCAAAACTTAAAGACCACCACATGAATCCAGGAGGGCCCAGGAAGCACAGTGTTTCTCAATCAGGATGCTACAGAGAAGTCCATGCCTGGAGATAGTGCAGAGGAACTGAGAAAAAAAATAAAACAAGGAAAAAGAAGATAAGACTTCTCTGCAGCAGAAATGGCACTTAGAATACAGTGGATTAACAATTACGAATTGTGGAGAGAAAATTACCAGCATTCCACAAAACTGATATTCAGGGAAAAAAAGCAAAATGAAATATTTACTAATTTAGAAAGTGGGAACACGTACTACTAAGAGACTTATTTCAGAAGAACTTTTAAGTTATTGTCTTCAAAAAAAGGAAAATGATTCTGGAAGGACAGTTGGGGATGCAAGACAAATGGTGGACAACAAAGTGGTGAATATTTAGTTAAATCCTAACAAGTATTGTCCATATGAAATTACCAGGATGGTTAAAAACCATTAAAAACCAGCTCAGAGTCCCAGCGTCTCCCCATACTGGGCGACCACCAGACAGCCACCTCCTCTCAGCACCCCAGCAGCTGTTTCCCTCCAGGCCCAGAGTCTCCCTCAGCCCGTGCTCGGCTTCATATCCGCTCTGAATCTCAAGGGGATTCCGGTGCAGTTTCCCAAGGCTCCTCATCTGTGTGGTCTCTACCTTCCTGTACTGTCCCCACAGACAGCTGCCTCAGCCTACCCCCAGCCTCAGACCTCTGTCATCCGCCTTGGCACAGAATGCTGCTGTTTGGGTGCCAAGCGCGCTGCTGCGGTTTGGGAGGTGCTCCAGGCAGAAAACCAGCAGCAGTGTGGGGCTCCCCTCTGTGTTCCAGCCTTCTGCTGCCCATTGCTCACTGATGGAATGCTTGCGTCTTACATTTTGTGCAGGTTCGTAATTATTTACAGCAGAGGAAGTTACTTGTTACTCCCTTATGGCCAGTACTAAATCCCTAATCATTAATATTTTTAGCCTAGAACCTATTTTTATGGCTATAAATGATAAATTATAGCATAGAAGGCTATCAGTTTTCTTTAAAACACTGTATTGCATTTCCACAAATTTTATGTAATGCTTCCAGTGTAATTCAATTCTAAATGTATCTTTCTTCATCATTCGTTGTGGTTTCTTTTTTGACGTACGACATTAAAAATTGTATTTTTTAAAACAAGATATATACATAAATCTTTATAGCCACTTTATTCTTTAATGCTCCAAACAAGAAACGGGCCAAATGATTATCAACGGAATGGACAAATAAATTATTGTGTGTAAATACAATGGAATTCTACTTAGCAGCAAAAGTCAAAAAGTTCTCACTCAGTTTACTTTCTGGACAGGAAGGCCCAGCCCCCGGTCAGGCACTTCTGTGTCATTCTGAAAACGGGTAGGAGTTTTCGCTCAGCTAATGACTAAGATGAGTGAAGGTCAGATGAAGTTGTTTAAAGGGCCAAGGAAAAATATCCTTCGGCAATAGCTGATAACATTCTGCAGAATGTACTGGAATAAAGAAGTATGTAATTATAAGCCACTCTGGTTTAGAATTACTTTTTTCCTTGACTTCGCTAGCGGCTGTCTCTGACCTTTCTCCTGTCCCATGATTCAAATCGCTGCTCTGTTAAAAAAAAAAAAAAAGGATTTCCATGCAGATCTGAACAAAATAGCCCCATCACCTTTTCATCCTGTCAGTTGTAATAAACACCCTGTGTAGGAGTCTCGTCCTGATACAATTTCAAGGCATACAGCCGATCGATCGTCTTGGTCAGGAGTGATCAGTTAGAAATGGAACAAAGTCACTCAGGTTCTTCCTGTGTTGACCTTTGGTGTACGATTGGGTGTGCGGTTTCTCTGGGGCTAGGAGCCTTGAGGGCGTCTGGGTTCCACGTGTCCATGGACATGCCGCACAGGCCTTCCGGGCAGGCTCCCCAGGACCCTCCGTTTTGCTCTGTGCCCTCTTTGTCTAGTGCTGGTCACCGAGGTGCCCAGCAGCCCGGCACTGTCTCTCATCGCGGAGTGTCTCAGCCTGAACCCCACAAGCAGGGGGCAGGGAGATGCTCCGTACTGCAGTGGTCTTCTCTGCCTCTCTTGAGAGATGTCTGGTGACAAAAAAGCAGGCATCTGAGATGTTTTGGATCTTTTATCACATTCATGGTTCACAAGATAACCACTCCCCCCGCCAAAAAAATTTTACTCTTTCCAAGACTCACTTTTCTAAAATGTTGACGAACAGCTAGATGTAGTTGACGTCTTCACCTGCCCAGTCTCTGGCAGCGGCTTAGCGCCAATGCGTTGTTTGGATAGCGACGATCAGATAAGCATCACCTGCTTGCTCAACAGCTAGAAATGCTCATTTACCAATCTCAGTTATCCCAGGGGGCACTTTCTTTCTTTACACGCTGATTTGCAAGTTCAACATTAGAATTTACATAGAAGATAGTATTTTTGATCTGGTAATAATTTATTTTTAATTTATATAATTTTACATGTTTCATTCACCAATTTAATTGAGCTAAATGGGGTGAGTGATTTTGAGAGTCATGGATAGTGCTGTATATGACCTGACAGTCTCCTGACACTTCAGGCTGAGTTGGCACAGGGTCTGTGTACCGAAATTCAGCAGGTGACAGATGTGGCCCGTATGGTGCTTTCTCCCGTAGACACCGTACCTGGGCCTGGATCCGAGTGGTGGAACTGGGCGTGGCCACACGTGCTGTTGCACCTTATGGCACACTCAGAGCTGTGCATTCTACCCGTGCGACCCGGGAGGGGAGTTTCTACAGGGAAGACGACAGTGATCTCAGTAACTCAGAATGAGACCATCACTTGGCCATTTGGGCTCTGCGTGTCCCGGAACCAATAGACAGAGGGAGGTGGCTTTACTGGCTGTGGGGAGTGGTCAGTTTCCAGTGAGGAATCAGGTGGCTGCTACACGATTGTGACAGGGGAGATCAAGTCCAAAAGGATCCCACCATTGAGTAACGTAACACATCCATCACCTCACGTGTCTACTTTTTATTTGATTTGATTTTTTATGAGAACACTTAAGTTTTATTCTCTTAGCAGGTTTTAATTATACAATAGTCTTATTCACTGTAGTCGCCATTTTGTACGTTAAACCCATAGACCTTATTCATCCAAAAGCCGAAAGTTTGTAACCTTGCGAAAAGTTTTTAACCAGCCTCTTCCACCGCACAGAGCCTGACGACCACCATCCTCTTCTCAGTCACTGGGAGCCAGTCTGCAGATCGCACACGTGAATGTACTGCATAGTATTTGCCTTTCTCTGTCTGGCTCACCTCACAGAGCACAACGCCCTGTGGAGTAATCCACGTTGCTGTGAATGGGAGAATTTCTGTTTATTTAAGGCTGAATAATATTCCACTGTATATATTTGTACCATATTTTCTTTATCAGTCTGTCTGTCAGTGGACACTCGAGGTGAATCCATATCCTGGCCACTGTGAATGTGGGGGTGTAGATGTCTCTCTGAGATAGTGGTTTTCTCCCCTTGGGCTACATACCCAGAGTGGAATTGCTGGATTATGTGGTGGTTCTGTTTTCAGTTTCTTGAGGAAATTCGATACTGTCTTCCACAGTGGCTGCCCCAGTTCACATTCCCTCCACCAGTGCACAAGCTTCCCTTTTCTCCATGTCCTCGCCAGCGCTTGTCATCTCATGTGTTCCAGTGAGGACATCACCACGGTTGTGAGGCGGTACCTCACTGTGGTTCTGATATCCATTTACCTGATGATTAGTGATGTTGAGCATCTTCTCATGTACTATTGACCATTTGTATGTCTTCTTTGATAAAGTGTCTATTTGTGTCCTTTGGGTTATTTGAGGTGTTTGTTGTTGTTCAGTGTATATTTTTCTTTGTATATTTTGGATGTTAACTCCTTTTTGGATATGTGATTTGCAAATATTTCCTCCCATTCTATAGGTTAGTTTTTCATTTTTCTCATGGGTTCCTTTGATGTGCAGAAGCTTTTAATTTGATGTATTTCTACTTGTTTATTTTTGCTTTTGTTGCCTTTGCTTTGGGTGTCAAATCCAAAAATCATTGCCAAATCCAATGTCAAGAAGGCTATTTCCTGTGTTTTATTCTAGGAATTTAGCTTCAGGTCTTGTGTTCACTTCTTTAATCCACTTTGAGGTGAGTATTGTGAGTAGTCTAAGGTAGTCATCCTGTTTCATTCTTTTGCTGATGGATGTCATTTTCCCGCCGCCATTTACTGAAGACATCATCCTTTCCCTACATGTTTTTTTGGTCTCCTTAATTGAAAATTATGACCATATAGACATAGGTTTATTTGGGGGCTCTCTATTCTGTTTCATTGATCTCTGTTTTTATGCCAATACTATACTGTTTTGATAACTATAGTTTTGTAATATTGTTTGAAATCGGGAAGTGTGATGCCTCCAGCTTTGTTCTTCTTTCTCAGGATTGCTATGGCTATTCAGGGTCTTTTGTGGTTCCATATAAGTTTTAGGATTATTTTTTTCTATTTCTGTGAACTATGCCATTGGAATTTTGGTAGGGAGTGCATTGGATCTGTAGATTGTTTTGGAAAATATGGACATTTTAACAGCATTAATTTTTCAAATTCATGAACATGGAATATCCTTCTATTTATTTGTATCTTTTTCGATTTCTCTTATCAATATCTCATAGTTTTGAGTTTCTAGATCTTTTATCTCCCTTGCTTATTTGTTCCAACAGTTCTTTGGTGAAGTCTAAAGTTTTCTATATATAATATCACATCATCCATAAACAGAGACAATTTTACTACTAGCACTTCTAATACTAGGTAATGCAAGTGGTGAGAGCGGGCATCCTTGTCTTGTTCCTGATCTTAGAGGGACAGCAGTCACGTTTTTATTGAGATGATGTTAGCTGTCATATAAGGCTTTTATTACGTTGACATATGCTCCTTTTATACCCAATTTGTTGAGGGTTTTTATCATGAATTTCATCAGATGCTTTTTCTGCATCCTTTGAGATGATCGTAGAATTTTTATCCTTATTTCATCAGATACTTTTTCTGCATCCTTTGAGATGATTGTAGAATTTTTATCCTTATTTCGTTAATATGGGGTGTCACATTGATTTGCTGATGTCAGACCATCCTTGTATCCATGGAATAAATTCAAGTCAATAGTCTCCCCTTATTTGCAGTGGACATGTTCCAGGACCCCCAGTAGATGCCAGGAACAACAGAGAGTACCAAATCCTATATGCATTCTGATTTTCTTATACATACACACCTATGATAAAGTTTAATTTGTAAATTAGACACACTAAGGGATGAACAACAATGGCTAATAATAAAAATAGAACAATTATCCCTTCTCCCTCTCTCTCCCTCTCTCTCTCTCTTTCTCTCATTACCAGTCTTTCTTTGGAAAATGTTTCATGTATGCTTGAGGAGAATGTATATTCTGTTGCTTTGGGATGGAATGTTCTGTATCTGTCTCTATGTCTGTTAAGTCTATCTGGTCTAACTTATAGTTTAAGTCCAACGTTTTCTTATCGATTTTCTGTTAGGATGATCTATCTATTGATGAGAGTAGGATATTAAGTGAGCTAATATTAATATATTGCTGTATTTCTTCCTTCAGACATGTTTATAAACTTATAGTAAGTATATATATATTCACTTCCCCAAGTTAGGGAAATTTTAATACATAAATTAATCTGCCTGATGGTGTCCCATAAGTTCCTTAAGTGATCTTCACTCTTTTTCCAGGCTGCCATCTTTGTTCTTAGTGGCTCCCAATAGTTGAAGGTGTGTCAAGACCCATCCAGGTCCTAAAGAGGGGATTACAGTCAGCAGCACGATAAGGCTGCTGAAAAGTTGGACTGCTGGGAGCAGCTGGGAAGGCATGCAGTTAAATAATTCCAGGTGCTTAGCTGCATCCTCTGTACTGAGCTCTGGGGGTTTAACCACAACCAGTGTTCACACTTGTGCTCATTCATAACTGTTCCTTTGTTACAGTCCTGTGGGATTCATGCATGTAAGTCTCACTGGCTACCAGAGCCATGCATTCCAGGGGCCTGTTCCTTGGGTGGCAGTGGCAAAAACTGGGCTGTCTGATGTGTGGACAGGCTTCTTCTAGAGAGATGCTGGTGAACTGGTTTTATTGTTGGAGCGAGCCAGAGGGAGAAGGCCTGGGAAGTGCCTGCCAGCTTTCTGGGGTCCATGAAGATCTTGGCCGTCAGCTAGATGAGGCCAGTTAGAGGCTGGACCCTGAGGCAGTAGTCAGACTCCTCTAGGGGGACTTGGAGGTGGCCTTTTCTGCCTCTCCCTTTGTGCTGGGCCCTGGGGGGTCACAGGAGTTCAGAGCTGTTTTGCCGCAGACTCCTGAGAGCAAGCTGCATTGGCACTCAGAGCTAGGTGTTTCGGAGGCCCATCCCACAGGTGGGAGGTTAAAAGTTGGGGCAATGGACCGTTTGCTCCTCAGGGAGAAGCTGGGAATTGGGTTCCCTCCCAGTTGTAGGGCTCAGGGGTTGGGGGGGGAGGTTTGTACACAAGGGTGTGTCTCCGCCTCCCCCGCTCATTTGTATGTGAGTGTCTTCTCATTGCCAGTGCGCAGGAGCCACTTGACTCGTGTCTGAGTTTCTCTTGAGGGAGTTGCTCCATGTTAGCCATTCGTTCAGTGCGTCTGTGTGAGGAGGAAAATTCAAGAGCCTCTTATGTCACTATCTTGGTCCAAAGTTTATAAAGGAAATTGAATAACAAAGAAAGAAAGCTAGGCAAAAACGTGCTAACATAACAACCCTAATAGGTATTCTTATTGCCGATGACAAAATCGATACTTGGAGAGATTCAATGATTTGTTTAGGTGTAACAGGCAGAAACAGGCTTAAGCTGGTCAGTTTGACTGCAGA
>NW_011889228.1:174957-182037 GCF_000151845.1 Pteropus vampyrus | reverse complement strand
TGAAAGAGTTAGAGAGACGACTAGGAAATCAGAACACGTTGCTGCCTAATGTATTGAAAATAAGGACCCCTCTGACCTGATCACTTCTCCGGTCCTAATGTGGAAACCATAAAATGAGTTTACTATTAATCTCCTGACTTGGTTTGTCTTGGGCCGAGTCCAAAATCCTCTTTCTTTTCAGTGGTTTTCTTACATTCTGTCGAGGGATTCCTTTTCTTGCTGTAACTGAGGCATGAGATATTTTTGTGTGTGTCAGATGTTTTCTCTGGAGGATTTTATGGTTCTTTCAGGAATACGATACAGATTTGCACGTTCTTCTTCCACATGTATTACATGATGTTTCAGTAAGTACTTAGAGAGGAGGCGCTGAAGATCAAGAGTGAGACAGTAAATGTGGGCCGGAATCAGGTGTCTCAAGTTCCCTTTTTTGAGAGCAGATATCCTGGAACTGCCAAGATGAAATAGCAGTATAGAAGCTTACAGAAGGAGTTAGGGAGCAGAGTAACACACGCACGCACACATGCACGCATGCACGAATTTACCCTTACTAGCTAGAGTAAGCATAGCTCTCAAATAATCCTTCTCCGTATAATGTTTTTACAGGACAGTGAGTGGGCATGCGTTACTGAGCACCTGTCTCAGGATCATCATTCATTGCCTTCCTTTACCTGGTTAGTGGCACTGGGTGAATTTTTCAGCTGTTGTAAGATTGGAATTCCCTAGAGTAGCAGGGCGAGTATCTTAGTCCATTCTGGTGGCCGTAAGAAAAATGCCATAGACTGGGCAGCTTACAAACAACATTTATTGCTCTCAGTTCTGGAGGCTGGAAATCCAAGGTCAAGGTGCCGTCAGATTCAGTGTCTCTTGAATTCTGGTGAGGGCCTCCTTCCTGGTTCATAGCTGCCACCTTCTCTCTGTGCCTTTGCATGGCAGAAGGGGCAGGGAGCTCGCTGGGGCTTCTTTCATGAGGGGCTAATCCCATTAATAATGACCCCACCCTCACAGCCTGATTATCCCCCAAATCCCCCACCTCCAAACACTGTCACATTGGGGGTAGGATTCAACATAGGGATTTAGTGGGGACGCAGACATTTGGTCTGTAGCAGCGAGGGGGTTCCAGGTCTGAAAGATGCCAAAGGGCAGCTCTAGACGAAACATGAGGAATGATATTGAACGTCGGATTCGGCAAAATGCAGCGCTAGGAAGTCTGCCCGTGACCGAAGCATCAGGCCCCTCTGAATTCTCAAAAGCATCTTTGTACGTTAAAACCCAGAAGTGAAACCCTTTGATGCACAGGCCGTTCTCTTTTCAAAGGACCTTAGAGATAAAACTTTGAAGGTTTCTGGACCCTGTGGGTTTAACTGTCAATTATATATTTCTGTTCCATTTTCTTCAGTCTCCTTAAAGTAATGACCCTTGTTGCTACACGTTATGAAAAGCTGCAGTATCTCTTTTGATCAGTTTTCACAGTTTTGAAGCCACAAGACAAATACAGGGTGGGCAAAAATGCCTTTGAATTCCCTTCTCCGTGCAGAAGGTAAAAAACAGAAGACAGAGGGAGGCCTCCTTAGGCACCTCGAGGGTGCCAAAAACAGGTGGGGAGAAGCCCCCCAAAGCTGCTAGCAGCGCCTTTGTTATTAATGCCACAAGGCAAATGAGATAAAGAGAAAACACAGAAGTGGGTGACTTCAGGGGATCATATATTACCGGGTAGGAGGGACAAAGATGACAGAAACCAAGGGCCTGGAGGCGGAGCAGTAATGCTTCTTTTTTTAGGACATCATAAAACCTCCATCGCAAAGATCAAAGCCAAAGCAATCTTCTGGATTTTATAAATTTTACAGCAGTATACCAATTGAATTTCTAAGGATTAAAATATGTAATGTTCCATGATATAGAATAGTCAAATGGATACATCTTTATATAAACATATTCAGTCTAGAAAACCATTTTCTATAATTTGTAGCAGTCAGTGCCAAAAGATCTACCCTAGGAATTTCAGATAATAAATCCAAGATGTTTAAAACTGTAACACGCAGTTTTGCAGAGAGAAAATGAATGCATTTCTTAGAATCATTTTTGTATTTATTATTGTAATCATCTCCAAGGAATTCTGGTATTGCTTTAGATTTGCAAAACAAAAGGCAAGACCTTGCAGAGGATTCTCCAGCGGGCTTGGACATGAGTCCTTGAGCTGGGAGCGGCCCTGTGTATCCCATGCACTCTGCAACAGGACTGGAAAAGGCCCAGGGGGCTCCCTGTGGCCCTACTTCCTGCTGGGCCTCTCCTCATTGGAGGAGGGGCTCTGTTAGTTACTGACCTTGGCTAAGTTAATCATCCCCTGAAGCCCCCTTTTCCCAGCTATAAAATTAAGATAATAATTTTAGTTATGCCGTGTTTTAAGAGGGTCAAACGAGATAATGTGGGTGAGAGTGTCATCTGTCCACTACCAGGTGTCAAAGGACTAGAGACCAAAAGTCTGAGCCGCAGCCACCAGGAGAGGTGTGCACAGCAACAGGACAGGTGATGTACTTGACCCCACAGGGCGTCCTTTCTAGAAAAGATTGAAAATGAAAATCTTTTTCCCCATCAAAAGTATACGAGGAAAAGCCCTCCAGTTGGGTTGATGTGGGCAGATCGCAATCAGATGTGGACAGAGAAAATCAGATAGAAGGCAAAGCCACATGTCACTCATCTGTAACCAGTGGCAGTATTTTTGCACCTATACTTAGTGAAGCAAACCTCGCTGGGAGTGACATTGATGACAGGCCAGCACTTCAGTTCTTTGAAGGCCATTGACATTGACTGAGCCAATGCAGGGGAGGGAGACTCTTTAACCTCTGGAACATAGAAACGCTGGCCAGAACAATAGGAACAAAAAGTTGTGATACGGAGCTCAGCTCAGAACCAAGAAGTGACAGGAAACCCCAGGTCAGAATGGGGAATGGAGGCGGGAGCCGAGGAGCTACCAAGAACTAGTTCCACGTGTGGCACCTGACAGGTAGGGACCAGAGACCACGTGGGGTGTGAGTTCTGGCCCCAGCATGTACACCAAAGACAGGAGTCTCAAAGGGCAACCTGGTGGGGAAGTCAGAGGACATCGGCCTGCCCCTGAGCAGGGTGGGAGGAAAGGACCCACTCAGGAGAAGCATGAACGCTGCTCTTGCGCCGTGCGTTTTATGAGGTCTGAGTTCATGGTGCTTGCATAGTGGAGGGGTATCAGGTTGGTCACGAGAGAGTGATCTGGGCACTGGATTGGTCACGAGAGAGTGATCTGGCATAGGTGGAGCCCACCGTGCTGCCAGCAAGGGCACACACAACACCACTCTGTAAGGATCAAGTCACAACCAGCATGCAGGATTCCCACAGAAAACAATGGAACAAAGAGAATCATACACACACACACACACACACACGCACACACAGTAATAAAAATTTTAAAGTAGCCTGAAAAAAAAACAAAACAGAGAATCAGAATAGACATTGCTGGAAGATGTGCCTTCCCAGGAGCTGGAAGAGAACAGAATCATATCGAAGAGAATTTAAGATGAATGTATCTAAAGTGTTTGAAGAAACAGAGAAATAAAAGAATCGAAAAACAGCAAGCCTTTGACAGAATCAAAAAGATAGTCTTGAAATTAAATATATTGCTACTGGAATGCAAAAGCTCAAAGAATAGAAAAATAAATTTACAAAAAGTAAAAAATAGTATATATGTAGAGAAGTATAATACTATAAGAATGTCAGCCAAAATGCGGCAGAGAGGATAAGAAGAAAGTGAACTTTAAACACAAGGGATGAGGGTAAAAATTAGGAGCTCTAACATATGTCTTGGAAGAGTGTTGAAAGGATAGAATGCAGAGAATGGAAGAAAGCTGTATTTGAAGATATGGTAGATAAAAATGGTTCTGAATTTAAAAAAAAGATGAGGGCCTTTAAAAAACACAATGAGAAGGACAAATAAAATTAATATTTAGGAGTGAGACTACAAACACGAAAGACAAAGACAAAATTGTTAATGCTTCTGCAAAGAAAAACAGATCACCCTCTAAGAAATGACAATGCCTTTTCCAATAGCAGTGTCCTAAATGGTTTCCAGAAAAATAATATATTCAGAATGCTGAGGAAAAATGTCAACCTAAAATTCAACAATACAAAATAAAAGTATTTTGGGAGATAAAAAGATTGAGAGAGTTTACTACTCAGGGATGATCACTAAAAGTGCTATATACTTACGTAGAAGAATATTGAATGACCAAAGACATAAAGAAAAAAATGTTTAGCAAATAAAATGTAAACTTATGATTATTCAAAGTAACTACTGACTTTTAATACAAATAATTACTATAATATTGACAAATTTTGAAGGTTAAACCAGGTAGATGTAAAAAAAAAGAAAAAAAAAAGACCTCAGAAATGGAGAAGGAGAATTTGGAGTTAAAATATTCTAAGGTTCAGGAGGGGGATGGAAATGATGGTCATCTTCAGACATTTTAAAAATATGTGTGTTAAATTTTAGGAATAACAACTAATATAAGGGAAATAGAATGTAGTATTTCTAGATCACTGATGAATAAAAAGAGATCAGATAATATTGAATTTAACCAAAGAGGTGAAGACCTGTATATTGAAAACTACAAGACATTACTAATAGGAATTGAAGACACAAATAAATAGAAAGATGTTTCATGTTCAAAGAATGGAAGACTTAATGTTGTTAAAATATCCACGCTACCTAAAGCAATCTACAGATTCAGTGCAATTCCTATCAAAATTCCAATGGCAGTTTCTACAGAAATAGAACAAACAATCTTAACATTTGTATGGAACGACAAAAGACCCCAAATAGCCAAAGCAGTCTTGAGAAAGAAGAACAAAGCTGGAAGCATCATGCTCCCTGATTTCAAACTATATTACAAAGCTATAGTAATCAAAACGGTGTGCTGTTGACATCAAAAACAGACATATAGATCAATGGAACAGAATAGAGAGCACAGAAATAAACCCATGCCTGTAGGTCATTTGATCTATGACAAAGGAGGCAAGAATGGACAATGGGGAAAAGACAGTTTCTTGAATAAAGTGTTGGGAAAACTGGACAGCCACATGCAAAAAATGAAACTGGACTGCTATCTTATCCCATACACAAAAATTAATTCAGAATGGATTCAAGGCTTGAACATAAGACCTGAAATATAAAACTCCTAGAAGAAAACACCTAGGCAGTAAGCTCGTTGACATAAGTCTTGGTAATAATTTTTGGAGAGTTGACATGAAAAGAAAAAGCAACAAAAGCAAAAATAAACACATGAGACTACATCAAACTAAAAACCTTCTGCACAGCAAAGGAAACTATCAACAAAATGAAAAGAGAACCCAAGGAATGGGAGAGAATAATTACAATTATATATCTGATAAGGGGCTTGTACCAAAAAAATATAAAGAACTCACACAACTGTATAGCAAAAACAACAAAATCTGCTTGAAAAATGGGCAGAAGATCTAAATATATATTTTTCCAAAGAAAACATACAGATGGCCAACAGTTACATGAAATATTCACTGATGGTCAGAGAAATGCAAATCAAAACCACAATGAAAAATCACCTCATGCCTGTCAGAATGGCCGTTATTAAAAAGACAAGAGACAAGTATTGGTGAGGATGTGGAGAAAAGGGAACCCTCGTGCACTGTTGGAGGGAATGTAAAATGGTGCGGCCACTATGGAAAAGAGTGTAGAGGGTCCTCAAAGAGTTAAAAATAGAACTGCTGTGTAATCCAGCAATTTCATATCCGGGTATTTATCCGAAGAAAACAAAAACATTACCTCGGAAAGATATATCCACCCCATGTTCATTGTCGCATTATTTACAGTAGCCAAGATAGGGAAGCAACCTAAGTGCCCATCAGTGGATGAATGGATAAAGAAAATGTGACATATAAACATGTGTGTGTCTGTGTATGTATGTATATGTGTGTGTGTATACATATAAAGGAATATTATTCAGCTATAAACAATTAAATCTTGCCATTTAGAACAATGTGGATGGACCTCGAGAGCATTATGGAAAGTAAAGTCAGACAGAGAAGGACAAATATGGTGTGATCTCTCTTATATGTTCAATCTAAAAAATAAATAAATAAAATTAGAAAGACCAAGCTCATAGATACAGAGAACGGATTGATTGTTGCAAGAGGTGAGAGGTGAGAAGTGTGAGAAATAAATGAACTGGGTTTTTTTTTTTAGTTTAAATAATCTTTAGTTTGAATTTTTAAAAATCTAATAAAGTGAAAAAAATTTTTTTAAAAATCAAATAATCTAACAGAAGACAGAAGGAAATGGGGGCCAGTAACAGGTATGGCAGAATTCATAAAATAACAGTGTGGTCCTGAGCTAATATGTCAGAACAGATAAACCTTGAAAACAAAATGGTGAATGAGAAAAGCGAATTACAGACTCATGTGTAAAGTCTGACAATATTGACGTACATTTTAAAAATACACAGAACAATACCATACTTGAATACACACACATGCGCACACGCCCGTGCACGTGCACACACACACACACACACACACCTTGTGTGGACGTGTATCAGACTCACTGTGGTGGTGCCCCTCTGGAGAAGGACCTACAGGAGAAACTGGGCCTGGAACCAGCCATATTCCCTCAGTGTCCTTACGACCCATTATCGCTTTTCCTTAGAGACTGGAAGTCGGCTTCTTCAGTGAGAATGTACAGTATGTTTGATGGTCTATTTCATGCAGGCATTGATAGTAAACTGTATGTATTTACAAAAACAAAAGGTTTAGTGCTTGCGTGACCGAGGTCGCAGCCAGGGCCTGGGGGTCAGCCTTGAGTGCTGCAGGGCGGGAAGGGTGGCAGGAGCGGGGCTGGCAGGCCCTGGGAGCCCAGGAGCAGAAGAGTCTGGACCAGACTTCTGGATCAGAGCCAGACTGGGGTTGTAGCTAGTCTCATGGTGTTCCAGCAGCACTGTAAAGAGAGGGGCTCGGTGTCAGGTACCTGACAAGTGTATCCCTGGTGTGAGTACCCACAACCTGATGTAGTTCCATACAATG
>NW_011889228.1:170302-173672 GCF_000151845.1 Pteropus vampyrus | reverse complement strand
GGGGTTGTAGCTAGTCTCATGGTGTTCCAGCAGCACTGTAAAGAGAGGGGCTTGGTGTCAGGTACCTGACAAGTGTATCCCTGGTGTGAGTACCCACAACCTGATGTAGTTACATACAATGGCCTCGCAGACCATCGGGTCACTCTGTCTCAGCGACGTGAGTAAAAGGGGACGAGGGAGTCTGAAACAGTTTGCGTTTGAGGTAGCTTCTACTTTTTCTTATAACAACCAAAACTTATCAGACAGCGAAGCCCATTTAAACCACAACAGGACATAGCAGCTGCCTGTGAAGGTCAAGCCAGAAGCTGTGGCAGGCGGCTGCCCTGCTGCCCTTGACCTCACTTGCACCTGCCGGGCTCACCCCCAGAGGCAGGGAGCGGGAAAGAGCAGCACAAGTCCCTGAGTGCGCACCTGCTTGGTCTGTGGTCTCTGCTGGCTGGCCGTGGCCACTGATCTGTGGCTGTGGCCGCCACCAGCACCGAGATCTTAGCCAAAACCCTGCGACGGAGGAGGGTCTGCGGCCTGTGGGCTCCAGGGCAGCAGAGTTGTCCCCGGAGTAGACGCTACGTGTGCTGAAGATATTTAGGCTGGGACTGAGGGAGCCAGAGAGGCCTGGGGACCAGCTTGGGACTGTCACCCTCATCAGCATAGTCTGGAGGGGTCAGTCACCTTTACCTCCTCAACCGTGCCGAGGGCAGTGGCAATTCAGTCTGTCCACAGAGAGCGTGATACACCACCTCGAGCAGACAGTCACACTCTTCTCTGCCCCAGCACCAGAGTAGAGCGGAGAAGGGAGGAGAGGGTGGGAGAGGACACACTGAGCCCCGTTTCCAGGACCCACAGAAGCCCAAGCCAGGCGACTGTCCAAATGTCACATCCTCTGACCTTCTCCACTCCTCACCTCGCTTCGTCCTTTGCAGCGGGTGTCACCGCCTGTCATTCTTTTCTCTCTGAGCGTACGGACTCCCTTTCCCCAGTACTGCACCTTTGCGTCTGGAACAGAGTGGCTCGTAATAAAGATTCGTTGAAAGAATCAACGAACTTTTCAGTTATGAAGTGAAATCCAGTATTCAAATTTAATTACTAAACAAATGTGGCAGAAATTATTCAAGGATAAGAACTTTAATATTTAATAATCAAATATAATGGGAATAACACAGACAGTTTTACCTAGGACCATTAAATTTAGTATCTATCTGAAGATAGAAAGGCAGCAAGTTTTAACGAAATGAGCTTAAATATCCACAAATGTGGCAGCGGGGTTGACTGAGACAGCTTGGCCTCAGCCCACTGTTGTTTCTGTGCTGTTCACTGACGGTGCACATGTAAGAGATCGGGGCACACTTGCGGGACAAGGGCAGGAGCTTCGAGTTTGAGCAGTCACAGACTCAAGCTCCAAACCCACCTGCTTCAAGCGGACTAATTAGAGCCCTGGGGGAACAGCTGCACTCCTGCGGGCAGTAGGGCCAGCTGGCTCCACACAGGAACATGTGACAAAAGGTTCGTTTCATTGGTACATATTGTATTTATTTCTTAATGTTAAATATCGACCTCATTGCTCCAAAATACTCGGAGAGGTTGGTGCGTGTCCCACCCCCTCAGCTCTGGAGAGGTTTCCCCCCGACTCTTCCCCCAATGATGCCCGCCCGGTGAGGAGGGTGGTGCTCATTGGTAGAGATGCTCTTGCCAGTCACCACCCCATCCCAGCACTCGTGCCTGCGCACACCTGTCGTCTCCGACCTGGAACTTACTGCGTTGGGCCGTTATATTTGGGGAGATGTGGATGCCTTGGGCGGCGAGGTGGGGAAAGGTACCTGGGCAGTGGTTTTTAAGAGCCTCTTGCTTCTTTAGGCAACAGCTTCATCATCACCAGGAACTTATTAGAAATGCAGAGGCTCGGGCTACACCCCACACCCCCTGACCCACAAGGCACGAGGGTGGGCCCAGCCCTGTCATAAGGAGCCTCCAGTCATGATTCGCACTCAAATTTGAGACCCACTGGACTGGGAGGACCAATCTTTGAGCAGTGGCTACTTTCAGAATTAAGGATCTCATGTTCTTTTGAAGCGAAAGTCCACCTTCTGACCCAGATGGGCACACAAGGGGTGTGTGAGCCGTGCCCCTCTCCACTGCACCAGGGCTGGCACCTGTGATCGACGCCAAAGCTACCATTGTTCTGACGAGTGCCCAGGCATGCATGATCGATTGAGCAGAGTGGACCAGCGCGATGGCACTTATGTGCCATCTAGCAAAGATTCTCTCTTGGACCAACTTCACAGGTGCCCCTGCGCCCTCGTCCTTGGGCTCTGCCCTGCCCAGGGCAGTTGTAGCAGGAACTCTGCCAGGCTGGTTTGGGGAGGGCCCCCCACTTTTGATACCTGGGCAGATTCCTCACTTCCACCCTGCTGTCTCGGTTTTTGGCCTGCTTTAGCAAGAGTTCTGTTAGACCTGTTTAGCAAGAATCCCCCTACTCCTGATGTCCCCTCTTAGTAGTTTTCACCCCACTGCCCCCTCACTCTGCTTATTGGTTATCCCCAGCCGTTTTGCTGTGTTTGGAATTGAGCTTGGTTTCATTGAAGCCTCTCTCCCCTGTTACAGTAGTTCTGAACAAAATCTATCTTCACCTTTAACTAGTGTCCAGCTCTGTTTCTCTTTGACACACCTTAGCCAATGGCGAATAAAGTCTCTGTCTTAGGAAATGAGACCCATGTTATCTGTTATCTTTGTAGGCCAGGCTAGAAAGTGAACTTTAAGCAATACCAGGACAAAAACTGTACTTCACTGAGTCCTGTCTCTCATAGCTCAAGCCCCTTCTTTATACAATTTTCAAAATACCAGTTGCAATCAGAAGAAATAAAAGTTGGCATAAAGTGCACTTAAGGCTCAGAAAATCCTATAAAGAAACAAATACTTTCATTACACTTAGAAAAGTCAGCAACGGCTTCCTAATTTCTAAACCAATGATTCATGTTCCACCATTGTCAATATCAGGTTTTCACCACCATCATCAAATGCCTGAAATTTTTTCCCAAATAATTTCCATGCAATTCTTTGTGAGAACTAACTCCTATTTTGAAATACATTCACGTATCTATCTATTTCTCAGAAAACCCGATTACTGTTATAGTATAGCCTACATAAAAGGAAAGAGCAACTGGAGTTCCTTAAATGATGAAAATTTATTAGAGAACTGTAAAGGGAAGAAGGGTGGGGGAGTCTTTATAAGGATCCCAGAGGAGCCTCGTCAGCTCAGAGGCAGACGACATTTTGACTTTCTGGAAGAGGAAATGCACTGCACTGGACTATAATTCAATTTCTATACTTCATGTACTCTAATTTTCCCCTGTAGTAGTTACATAAATTTTAAAGA
>NW_011889228.1:166370-170252 GCF_000151845.1 Pteropus vampyrus | reverse complement strand
AAACCCTGCGACGGAGGAGGGTCTGCGGCCTGTGGGCTCCAGGGCAGCAGAGTTGTCCCCGGAGTAGACGCTACGTGTGCTGAAGATATTTAGGCTGGGACTGAGGGAGCCAGAGAGGCCTGGGGACCAGCTTGGGACTGTCACCCTCATCAGCATAGTCTGGAGGGGTCAGTCACCTTTACCTCCTCAACCGTGCCGAGGGCAGTGGCAATTCAGTCTGTCCACAGAGAGCGTGATACACCACCTCGAGCAGACAGTCACACTCTTCTCTGCCCCAGCACCAGAGTAGAGCGGAGAAGGGAGGAGAGGGTGGGAGAGGACACACTGAGCCCCGTTTCCAGGACCCACAGAAGCCCAAGCCAGGCGACTGTCCAAATGTCACATCCTCTGACCTTCTCCACTCCTCACCTCGCTTCGTCCTTTGCAGCGGGTGTCACCGCCTGTCATTCTTTTCTCTCTGAGCGTACGGACTCCCTTTCCCCAGCACTGCACCTTTGCGTCTGGAACAGAGTGGCTCGTAATAAAGATTCGTTGAAAGAATCAACGAACTTTTCAGTTATGAAGTGAAATCCAGTATTCAAATTTAATTACTAAACAAATGTGGCAGAAATTATTCAAGGATAAGAACTTTAATATTTAATAATCAAATATAATGGGAATAACACAGACAGTTTTACCTAGGACCATTAAATTTAGTATCTATCTGAAGATAGAAAGGCAGCAAGTTTTAACGAAATGAGCTTAAATATCCACAAATGTGGCAGCGGGGTTGACTGAGACAGCTTGGCCTCAGCCCACTGTTGTTTCTGTGCTGTTCACTGACGGTGCACATGTAAGAGATCGGGGCACACGTGCGGGACAAGGGCAGGAGCTTCGAGTTTGAGCAGTCACAGACTCAAGCTCCAAGCCCACCTGCTTCAAGAGGACTAATTAGAGCCCTGGGGGAACAGCTGCACTCCTGCGGGCAGTAGGGCCAGCTGGCTCCACACAGGAACATGTGACAAAAGGTTCGTTTCATTGGTACATATTGTATTTATTTCTTAATGTTAAATATCGACCTCATTGCTCCAAAATATTCGGAGAGGTTGGTGCGTGTCCCACCCCCTCAGCTCTGGAGAGGTTTCCCCCTGACTCTTCCCCCAATGATGCCCGCCCGGTGAGGAGGGTGGTGCTCATTGGTAGAGATGCTCTTGCCAGTCACCGCCCCATCCCAGCACTCGTGCCTGTGCACACGTGTCGTCTCCGACCTGGAACTTAACTGCGTTGGGCCATTATATTTGGGGAGATATGGATGCCTTGGGCGGCGAGGTGGGGAAAGGTACCTGGGCAGTGGTTTTTAAGAGCCTCTTGCTTCTTTAGGCAACAGCTTCATCATCACCAGGAACTTATTAGAAATGCAGAGGCTCGGGCTGCACCCCACACCCCCTGACCCACAAGGCATGAGGGTGGGCCCAGCCCTGTCATAAGGAGCCTCCAGTCATGATTCGCACTCAAATTTGAGACCCACTGGACTGGGAGGACCAATCTTTGAGCAGTGGCTACTTTCAGAATTAAGGATCTCATGTTCTTTTGAAGCGAAAGTCCACCTTCTGACCCAGATGGGCACACAAGGGGTGTGTGAGCCGTGCCCCTCTCCACTGCACCAGGGCTGGCACCTGTGATCGACGCCAAAGCTACCATTGTTCTGACGAGTGCCCAGGCATGCATGATCGATTGAGCAGAGTGGACCAGCGCGATGGCACTTATGTGCCATCTAGCAAAGATTCTCTCTTGGACCAACTTCACAGGTGCCCCTGCGCCCTCGTCCTTGGGCTCTGCCCTGCCCAGGGCAGTTGTAGCAAGAACTCTGCCAGGCTGGTTTGGGGAGGGCCCCCCACTTTTGATACCTGGGCAGATTCCTCACTTCCACCCTGCTGTCTCGGTTTTTGGCCTGCTTTAGCAAGAGTTCTGTTAGACCTGTTTAGCAAGAATCCCCCTACTCCTGATGTCCCCTCTTAGTAGTTTTCACCCCACTGCCCCCTCACTCTGCTTATTGGTTATGAATCCCCAGCCGTTTTGCTGTGTTTGGAATTGAGCTTGGTTTCATTGAAGCCTCTCTCCCCTGTTACAGTAGTTCTGAACAAAATCTATCTTCACCTTTAACTAGTGTCCAGCTCTGTTTCTCTTTGACACACCTTAGCCAATGGCGAATAAAGTCTCTGTCTTAGGAAATGAGACCCATGTTATCTGTTATCTTTGTAGGCCAGGCTAGAAAGTGAACTTTAAGCAATACCAGGACAAAAACTGTACTTCACTGAGTCCTGTCTCTCATAGCTCAAGCCCCTTCTTTATACAATTTTCAAAATACCAGTTGCAATCAGAAGAAATAAAAGTTGGCATAAAGTGCACTTAAGGCTCAGAAAATCCTATAAAGAAACAAATACTTTCATTACACTTAGAAAAGTCAGCAACGGCTTCCTAATTTCTAAACCAATGATTCATGTTCCACCATTGTCAATATCAGGTTTTCACCACCATCATCAAATGCCTGAATTTTTTCCCAAATAATTTCCATGCAATTCTTTGTGAGAACTAACTCCTATTTTGAAATACATTCACGTATCTACCTATTTCTCAGAAAACCCGATTACTGTTATAGTATAGCCTACATAAAAGGAAAGAGCAACTGGAGTTCCTTAAATGATGAAAATTTATTAGAGAACTGTAAAGGGAAGAAGGGTGGGGGAGTCTTTATAAGGATCCCAGAGGAGCCTCGTCAGCTCAGAGGCAGACGACATTTTGACTTTCTGGAAGAGGAAATGCACTGCACTGGACTATAATTCAATTTCTATACTTCATGTACTCTAATTTTCCCCTGTAGTAGTTACATAAATTTTAAAGACGAAAAAAGAAAGCAGTTCCCTCTTTCTAAATCAGAGATAAATGCCAGTGTGCTTTGGAAGTCATTTCAAAGTATGGAGTGAGTTTTGCCAGCAGGCACTCGTGCATTTGCATCAGGCATTTCATTAGAATTTATTTTTAATTCAGGCGACATCAACGTGCTTTTGCTTTCTGAAGGTTAGGGAGACTCGGTAGCATTCTCTGGCGAGCTCTCTAGAAAGCGTTTCTCAGATTTGTCTCTGTCCGACTCACGAGAATAACCCAGAGCTGGGGGAGAAAGCTATACTCCTGATTGATGTGCCAGGATAGGCGTTTCTGCTCGTGGGGAAGCGAGTGAGCCAGGGGCAGAGGGGCTTTGCTGGGGAGTAGTAACAGGGCTCAACAGCCAGAACTCGTGCGCTGGTGGCAAGAGGTGGTTGCCCTGGGCCTGTCCCACAGATGCAAAGGCACGATGCCCTCCCTACCCCACGCACTTCTCAGAATAGCTGGCTGACCCTGTCATCCGCCTCCATCACTCAAAGCCACCGTGGCCCCTGATGGCACTTAACATCGTAACCCTGCCACCTGGCCCGGTGCCTGGCACAGGGCAGATGGGCAACACATGGTTAGCGACTGAGCAGTTGCACACTGTCAGGCCTGGCCCCAAGAGCTCCTGGCTCCCCCTCCAGCTTCTGCCCTGGAAACATGTCTGTTCTGGGGCCTGTTTCCTCGGCCAGGGAGCAGAGAGCGATCAGTTAACTCCAGATAATGTTGTAGGTAGCTAATTTGTTACTCCTTTCAGATGGCACATGGTCCTAATTCAGCTCACACCTCCAGGCGTGCTTGCAGGTCGGTGGGAGAAGTGTTTTGGATGAGGCGGCCCATTTGTACCCCTGAAAGTAATGCTTCTGGGGGACAGCAGCAGCAAGAAGTTCTCCTGGCAGAGGATTCGGTGACACCGGCTGCAAAATGCCACCCAGAGGGAAAAGGCGTTTACAGTAGTCCTGGGTTCTAAGAGCGCCA
>NW_011889228.1:163712-165590 GCF_000151845.1 Pteropus vampyrus | reverse complement strand
TGCAGATTCAACCGCAAAGGCTGAACTTGACACAGAGAAAAGAGTGGGGTGAGCAGGGCAGTCTGTCAGGGTATTCTTTTACTTTCCTCTCTCCCCCACCCCAGACAGCCAAGGAAGCACTGCACAGGGCACAGATTTGAGCAATGATCTCGCTAGAGGCCCTGATGGACTCACTTTTTAAAAACCCTCTACATTTCCTATAAGACAACAAGGATGTTATAAGTGCAGTGTTTTCTGTCTCTATCAGGAAAGCCGGCTATTAGCAAATATAAGTGTCTTATGTACAGTTGTGATTTTAAAGAGTATTTATTTATTAGTTAGCATAAGAAAGACAATGTGCCTTTGGGAGGAAAAAAAATTTCTAAAAAAAAAAAGCAGAAAAAAGAAACTAAAAATTTTAAATTGAAAACATTAGGAACCTGAAAATAGTAAAAGACATAGTGTCCAAAGCTGATTATTTTTAAATATTATTAAAATAAAATTTCTAGCAACCCTAATTTTTAAAATAGAAAAACACAAACGAAATTAGAGATGCAAAAGGGAACATAACCAACCGAGATGACAGAAGTGGTAAATGGACATTCTGTGGCTGAATTATCCTGGCCGTGGGCGAGGCTGCCTGGGAAAGAGGAGAGAACACCAGCCCATCTGTCACACCGCAGGTGCTGTGGCCAGTGGGAGGGGTGTCTCGAATTCTCTCCAAGCAGCAGAGTCTCTGGATGTCGTAAATAAACAGAGGTCCTTCCATTTCCAGACCCCTGTGCACACACAGGAGCTGCAGGACAGCTGTCAACATCCTGTGTGATGCTTTAGTTTATGAGACACTTTGTGTATGTCATTTTATGATTAAAAAACAAAACAAAACTGGGAGGTAGATGATATTATCTTCATCCCATTTTACAGTCATGGAAACTCAGGATCACAGAGGAGAGGAGGTGAAACACCTCGAGGACACTTCTTAGGGGCAGAACCTGGGTCAGAGTCCATGCTCTCTGCTCTTCTGGATAAACAGCGAGTCCTCACTTAGCATTCTGGGAAACTGACTTTTAGTGAAACGACAAACCAGCATCACCCGAGGCTAATGATTTAAACAAGAGTTAAGTTTTTGTGGCATATTTCTGGTTACAAAAGCATCACCAGACTTCTAAATAAAGATCCAAAACACTTCTATTATTAAACATTGAAATAAATGTGAGCTCTGCATCCACTTAAGAAAGATGAATAAAAACAAGTAAGAGAGTGATTTTCCGACCTGCAGTGCAGCGTCACGGGTGGCGGAGCCCAGCCCGGCACCTTGGGCACCAGGCGGGACCCACCGTGAATAGGACACCCTTCCACTACAGGGCCACCACACCCACTCAGATGGGGACAGTGGAGACGCGTAGCGAATCTGCACGCAGATGTGGGGAGGACGTGCCGGCTTCACATGGACAGCGGCCCCTCCAGGAGTCAGTTTAGTTTTTTCTCATCATTATAACGAAATGATACTGAATAAAATGCTATTAGAGGACCTGCTGTCCCCCATCCTCCCTGACTTGCCGCATGGTCTCTGGAAGAACACTTTAAAAATCTCAGTGAGAAGGAATTTTTTATCAAAGAGGAAAGAATGTTAATAGTCTATAGTTTAGGTAGATTATTTGAACTTGAAGGAAGAGAAACCTTATTTCCAGAGAGAAACTAATAGAGTTTGTAGCAGTGGTTCTTTAAAGTGGGTAATTCCTCAAAAAATGACTAGTTAAGCTGACTGAGAAGGGGCGGCGAGGAGAGAGGGCCAGTGTCCCCAAGAACCTGTAAAGCACTGTGGCGAAGACCGACATGTGTGTCCGCATTTAAAGTTCTCGTGGGATGCCGGGGCTTAAGAAGCAATGCGCGTCCATC
>NW_011889228.1:144448-162657 GCF_000151845.1 Pteropus vampyrus | reverse complement strand
CAGGCCCCCTCCATGGCCCAGTGTCTCCATGTACGTTACTTCGGCTGTCAGTACTTAACCTGTCTCCTCGGGGAAGTGGCAAGCATGCTTCCTCCCTCGTCGGCTCCCAGCTTCCCTAGGGTTCCACCAACCCAGCTCCTCCGAACTATTCTCTGTTGGGGAGGGAATACTTCCCCCTTGGGCAGAACAGCCATATTTGTTCCCCAGGCTACTTCCTGCCGCAGAGGACACACCCTCTCGCTGGCTGGTCATTTCTGCTCATGATTCAGTTTCTTCACATTCGTTCCTTATTTCAGGCAGATTTTTTTAAAACGTAAGAAATATAATACTAAAAACAAATACATAGGCTAATAATCTGAGTATAACATATGAACCTTAAAAATTAATTCAAGTTGAAAACCTGGATAGATTGGAAGAAAGTACAACCAGGGGCCCTGGGCTCAGAGCTGGTCATGGTCCAGTTTCATTAAGCTTTCAAAGGATAGGTGATGCCCTTGAAATTACAAGTCAGTATAGAAAAAAAAAGCAGGTAATTTTATGAAAGTAAGATAATATTTATTGTAATAGAAAGATACAGGCCGATCATTTATTAAAACACGTAAGCAAAATTCTAAATAAATGCCTAGAAAATAAAATTAGAGAGTAAAATCTGCCATAATCAAGAAGATTTTATCTAGGAAGAAAAGAATGGATGAATATTGGGTAGGCTAATGAAATGAAACATCAGTTTGATAAATCAAATAAGAAAAAAATGAATCATGTCAATAAATGATGAAAAAGCATTCAGTATAATTGTTACCATTACTGATTTAAATAAACTCTCTTCAGTTTAATTGTGGAAGTGCGTTAGCCATCTTTTGCTGCTTAACTAATTACCCCAAAATTAAGAGTTTAGAACAACAAGTATTTGTTATCCCTCAGAGTCTTCGTGGGTCAGGAGCCCAGGAGCAGCTCGTTTGGGCGATCCTGGCTCGGGGCCTTCATGAGGCCAGAGTCTCGCTGTCAGCCAGGGCTGCAGCCCCCTGAAGGCTGGATCAGGCACCGCTTCCAAGGCGGCTCGCCCACGCGCTTGGCAGGTCAGTGCTGGCTGTCGACAGGAGGCCTCAGCAGCTCACTTGACACTGTGGGGCCACTTGGTCCTCACCACGTGGCCGCCAGCTTCCCTCTGAGCCAGCGTAGGGAAAGGCTTCTGGGCTCAGTGCCTTCGTGAACCAGCCCAGGAGTCACAGAACCTCGTTTCCATAGTACCCCGGTGGTTCCCCACGTGAGCCTTATTCAGAGTGGGAAGAGATACACGGGGATGTGACCGCCCGCGGCAAGCATCACCGGGGCACTGGGAGGCTGGTTGTTCCAGATGGTGTCTCATAAAACCATGTAAATAGCGTCTGTTTTAAGCTGTAGACAACATCAAAGCTAAAATGGAATTTCTAGAGGAAGTTCCATAAAAGAATAAAACCAAGATGCCTTCTCTCGTCTTATTGTTCAACATATTCTAGAAGTTACATGCAAGACACTGAACAGAAATAAAAGGTAAATTAATCGAAAGAGAAATTTTTCACTTCTCTGCACACCATAACGGTTGTATAGATAGAAAACTCAGTTATGACATCATAGCACCAAAAATCACCAAGCAGCCGGAGGTAGCCTCCTGAACAGTAAGAAAATTAGACTCTACCAAGAGCTGTGAGAAGCAGTAACCACATAGACGCATGTGAGCTCTGACAGGCAGATGTAACAATGAAAACGTTGTTTCCAAAATAATTTATAAGTTTATTGTGCTTTTGAAAATTCTTGATCACTTTAAGTAATGCTAGGTTAACCAACAGGTAAAATAACTATTTTAAACAGGAAGAGAGATCCCGCCAAATGCTAAAGTACTCATAGAAATACAATCACCAAGCTTGATACTGATGCAAAACTAATGAGATAAATCAGTGTAACAAAATAAATAGCCCCGGAGTATCCTAACGTATGTGAATTTAAAATGATAATTTAAATCTCCAGTAAAGTTTCACATATATGAAAATTCAAAATAACATCACAAAATAGAGGAAATGAAAGATTGTTAAAAATATGATTCTGGATTAATTGGTTAGAGATGTGAAAAAAAATTGAGCTGAAAAATAGGGAACACTGAGTATTTGGAATGAAATATCTCCATTCTGGGAGTCTGATAAGACCAAATTTCAAACGATACAACATCCCAACTTTCAAATCTTCCCAAGTTCCGGCCCATTCTGTCAAATAAATAGAAAGCAAATATGCCCGGTGTCAAGTTTTCTCCACTTTTCCCAACGCTTCTCTTTACGAAGTCACTTTAATTGTAATCAGGTTTGCAGGAAAAACCCTTTTCCTTTTTGGATGAGACCTGATCCCAGAGTTGAATTTATTCACTCACTGAATTAAACCTTTCCTCGTTTGGTGTCTAGCTTATCCCACCAGAGTGGTTTAACAAGAGAGAAAAGTGGGAGCTGGGGAGGCACTGAATTTCAGGCTTATTTTGATTTTTTTCCAGTGTTTTGAAACATCTACTGCCAACAGACTCAGAATGTGTGTATGTATATAAAGATTGGCTAACCATCGGAAAATGGGACGTGGTAATAATCTTGAAAGTGAGACTCGCTTTGATGAAAGAGTTGCTGCCTCGGGTTTAAACGTCCTTCGTAGAAACCAGAGGAAAAGATCAGAGTCGATTTGAAAATAAACACCTATAAAACCAAAACCAAATATTCAGTAACAAGTTAATAGGTTGATCCTACTTGAGTGGATTATTCTAGTTTGTGGCTTTTAGCGATGCCGAGTGAAATTCGCTACGGTTCTGTGTGGCTGATCCAGATCCCACTGCCACCCCCAAACCCAAAGTCTGGCTCCCCTTCCTTCTGTAAGTCCCCTTTCTGCCTTCATTTCACATTAGAATCTCCTAGACATTTTCTCAAAAATACAGATGCCTGGGCCTCAATATGAAGCTAGCAGGCTCCCCCGAGAGAGTCTAACATGAACCCAGGTTGAAATCCCTGTTTTAGGTCATTGTCTACTGGAACTCGCCCTGGAATATTCTTTGTCCAATTCAATACGCTACTAATATCTGATTTTAGAGTAGTAAAATTTAATTAAAGATTTGTAAAATATGTTTTCTTTTACATGTGTCGTTGGAGTGTACCTCTCCTGTCTTATTTTCTGGTGTACAGTATGCTCCTATTCATGAAATTGTTGCAGTTTTTGGTAAGTGAATTGCTCTCCCCAGCATCCATGCTTACTGTAAAGCTCAGTACTAAAATGACTGATACTTATGTGCAATTATTATGTATCAGGCACTGTCTAGACACTTACATTCATTTACTCTTCACACTGTCCTATGAGTTAAGTAATGTTATATCATCTCCATTTTCAGATGGAAAACTCAGGCCACAGAGAAGTTGAATAATTTACCTAAGAACACACCGCACAGCCATTTGAACTGAAGTTTTCTGGCTTTTATCTGCTGTGCTGTTCTGCCTCTTCTGCTTCATATTTTGTGTTTTCTTGAAACTTTTCAAAGCACAAAATGCAGTAGAATAAATAGCTTCACTAATAAAGGTAGAATTAAAGTGTGTCAGTCATTTTAGTGAACAAATCATAACATAGCTTCTTTTCTCTATAGGTAGGTGAATCAGTTAAGATGAAAATTACACAGATAGAAAAAAAATCTAATTGTGAGTCACGTGGGCTTTTGGAAGAGATTAAAGTCTCTTCCTACTTCTCATAGTCTTACGCTGTGGCCAGAGATGGCTTTGATGGTGAAGTTTGGAAAGTAGACACTTTCATTTGTCATTGTTTCAACCATTGATTCTTAAATGTCAAATTATTCTAATCATGTGTTGCAGTCCCTTCCTCCAATGTGGAGAGAAAAAAGAAAGACCAAAACCCAAATCAAAGCTGCACTGAGGCCTTCACTCCGTAAGCACTTACACAGCGCGGCCGTCCTGTTAGGCGCCTCTGGGAACACAGATGTGCAGGTCGGGCGTGGGTGGGTGGCTCGCTGACATCTGGGTTGACAGAAAGCGACAGTCCGCGGCCTGCAGAAGTAGTCTCGCCGGCTTGCACGAAAGCATGTGGTGAGCGCTTCTCACCCACCCAGGGCTGCCCTCTGAGCTGCCTGGTGTTGGTGTCGTAGATGGTGTCGTGGACCATATGACAGGACAACGCCCCCCCATCCCCCCTCCCCGGGGAAGGACTCAGCAAAGCTCGCACTGGAACTGAGCCTGGATGAAATGAAAACTCGTCCCATTTCCTTAGGACTATTCCCATTAACTTGTAATTAGTTTGCTGCCTAGAGAAATAAACTGCCTCCCTCTGTACTCTTCATTAGAAATGAGACAGGAACTAGCGAAACGACTTATACTTAACTGTTTCAGTGCAGTTACTTACTAAATTATCTTTTCTCCAGCAACTACACCTGTTGGGCACCCTGCTGCTTTAGGTGATTCATCAGACAATGATGCCCAAGTAGCAGGTTTGAGAGCTGAAGAAAAGAAGCTAGTATCCCAAGGCTTAGCTTTGCTAAACTCAAAACATAAGTCTATACAGCTAATATCTCTATTAGGTTTTCTTTCACTCATTTATTTGTTAAACTTGTGTTCTGTAAGGCCATGGAGCATTGGACACATTTTCAAATTTTCCTTTGTCTTTGTACTATTTACATCTATAAAACAATTTCATGTAAATATAAGTAAAGCCGATTTTCCCAATATATGAGAAGCTACTGTGTTTCCTAATCCTTCTCTAATGACAAAAACTATAGCTTGAATTATGAGATCATAAAATAAGAAGTCAAAATGAGAAATTACCTTTTAGCAATTTAGTGTATATAGAGCATGAGCAAATGTTTTATACTCTTTTTGTAAGTGACCTCAGAAACCCACTTAAGTCAACATCGAAAATGCTTCCCTGAATTCTGATTAATGCAGCCTTATCTCTGGAGACACAAATACCAGTGATGAATAAAACAGACGGCAAAGTCACATTTCTTCAAAGGTCTGGCATCCTAGCATTTTCAAATGTGGGGCTTAATCTGAGGATTAATGATGGAGCAGACTCGTGAGGCGGCTTTAGCTTGCATATTCTGCAGGGCAGAAGTAAAGAGAGGAACTAATCTCCAAAACGGGCACGGTGTCAGAAGTGGGGCGACCGTAAATTCTCTGAGGGCCGTGCACTTCGTTTGCAGCCTAGCCTGGCATCTGGGCTTCCTTGCCGTTGGCCTGGATTTATTGGCTTGTTGGAGTTTCAGTCGGAGTGTAAATTATGTCATAATCACTTAGACGATACCAGTTATGTGTTTTGTTCATTCATCAAACTTTAAATATCACTGCACACCCGCGGCGGCTGTCACCAGCCCTGCCACCCCAAGAACCTGTATGCGTCACACGTTGGCCTCACATCATATACTCTGTGACTGTGGAAACCACAAAGATAAATAATAATGGGCTTTACTCCTCCTTTCCTCCAGAAATTTATAATACACGAGTCCTGTGGGCAACAGGTTGTGTCTCTCATGGTCGTGAGAATGCATGAGTCTGAAGGTCACCAAAAATAGGAAGTAATGTCTTTAAAGGAGTTTCTATTATAAAGTTGAATGAAGACTGCTCTCAAGCTAAAGATAGTTTAAAACATTATGGCTTAAGCGTAGAATGATAGCGATACCTGATCTCCATGAGATGGTGTGTTTTAATCTGGGGAAGGCATTTAAAGGAATAACGCTAACTGCGGCTGGCTGAAAACGCGGGGGGCAGTCCCACTGCTTCTTTGGCTGCACTCTGATCCCTCAGTTCAGTCCGGTTGGCCGTCCTGCTGCTCATGCCTGCTTGGGCCATCGTTTCCTTCCTGCCTCCAGCTTCTTGTTTATACCATACAGCCCGCTGTCAGGCAGATATGTATAAAATGCTGTTTATTGCATTTCCTTCGTGTGGCTCAGGAATTTACAGTGTCTTCAGCCTGGTTGTTCAGAGTTCCCCATTCTCTTCCTTGTCCCCAGAAGCCACAGCTTCTCAGGATGCCCCCGCCTCGGGCGAGAACCATTTCTCAGGTGGACTCATGCGTCTTGGGTGCATAGGCCCGGCGCGCGGGGCCAGGGTGGGTACTGTTGCCTCCACGTGGAAGGCCACGTCTCCTCCAGCCCCCATCCCGGCCTCACCCTCCTCGGGGCACGGCTCTGCTTCCCTAGACGGTGGCGTCTCGGTTGATCTTTCTTTTCTCTGAACTCCCATCACCTCTACAACACAGGCCTAATACCCAGCCCTCTTCAGGCCTCACAAGACTTAGTCGTCTGTCATCTCCTGTAGGGCAGGCGCTGTTTCTGACATAGCCTTTGTGTCGCTCACAGCACAGGCATGAGAGGCGGAGAGTAGAGAAGATGTAAATTCCCTGTTGACTGGTGCCCATGTCCAATACGTCATATCCTTCGGTCAGGACGCCTGTTAGATTTGAAACTTCCTGTCTTTGGAGAATTAAATAATGTATAATCAATTCTGTCAGTACTGTATTCTGTAACATCTTTTCTGCGAAATCAGGACTGCTCAAATTTGTCAGGGTGCCCCAGGTACCATCACATGGATGGCAGATCCTCTGGCCCTAAGGTCTTGACTCCCCTTCCACATCTACTTAGAGCAGCTTGGCACCTGTCCCACAGACAATGGAAAACGCCGTCGCCGCCGAAGTTTCCAGGGCTTCTAATGGACATTATGCTTCTCTCAGTCCAACCTTATTCTTTTTTCTTGCCTCTGTGGAATTTTCCATTTCATTTGCATTTCTCCTCTTATGGTTGGTCTTTGCTTTTCAGTTAATACTAATAAAAATAAGCATAGTTTCTCCTTCTTGATTCTCACAAATGCTACCTACACAAGACAGTCTCTTTGTTAAAAATTTGTAGAGGGAAGACAGGAGAATGACATGGCAAAGCATAGGAGACAACTTGAAACCGAATCTGCCTTCCGAGCCCTAAGCCGTTCCTGCCTTTCCCACCTCGGGGTTTCTTGCTGGTTGGCTTTCACCCTCAGCCCTCTGTCCCCCACCAGCGCATTGTCCCTCCTTCGCTATCATATCTCCGGCTTCGCAGGCTGCTCCTGGACCCCTAAAATCCCACACCCTTTTGCTCCCCCTCTCCTCAGCCTGCTAGATCACTTTCCTCTTATGCAGCGGAGAAGGTCATGGGACGTTTGACACTGCTCTCCCCTCAGGTGAATTTTGCCATCAGCATGAAAATGTTGTGTTTTAATACATAAATAATGCAACCATCCTTTATAATTTTAAAGGGGAAATTATGTGTTATATCATGTTACTGATTCTTTTTCTGTATTTTCTATTATTTTAGGCACCTGTAGCTAGTGAGCAGTTACTTATTTGCAGAGTTAGATTAGATTGATGAACCGAAATTTCATCTATATAAATGTTCAACATTTTCACTGAAGCATGTAACTTCCTGCAAATTAACACAGAGTTAACCTTCAAATGCACCAACTGATGAAAACTTAAAAGTATTTATCAGGTGGTGTTATTTGGGAAAGGTTCTTGATAATAGGGTTTGTTTTCTCTTGAACCTTCCGAGTGTTAAAGGGTTGGGTAGCTTTTCATCCTGTAATCCAAGATGCTCCACTGACTAATTCAAAGCCTGTAGAATGGAGGGGAAGGGAGGAAAAGATGTTCTTCAGTATTGATCCAGAGGTGTGGTAGGACCCTTGGAGCTTGAGGGGCAAGGTGACAGTCTCAGTCACCGTATACTCTTAGAGTTGGGGCAGAATCAGAACGTAGAGGGTCCTGGGCGAGAGGTGACCTGGGAAGAGTGAACAAATGGTCTAGAAGAAGATGTAGGCCAAGTCGACAACCATGAAAGATCTATAGACATGTAAGCATCCTCTGGAGAGTCTCGGAAATTATCGGGAAGAGGATGTCCAAGGGGGCTGACCTTCCTGTGCTCATGCACAAGGTCAATTCAGTCAGGGTTAGTCTGGCACCGACTAACTAGTCTGGAGCCCTCCAGCATCTGGGAAGAGCAGTATTCGCTATTGTCAAAGACGTGATTAACAGGAACCTTCATACCCCTCTGGTGGGGTATGAATTGCTCTGGCCATTTTGGGGGAAAAGCTTGACGTTGTTTAGAACAGTTGTACGCACAGCTTCTCCATAACCCGCAGCCCCACTGCTGGGCGCTATCCAGAGTGTGTGCGCACATGCGCACCAAGACCATGGACTAGCGTGTTCAGGGCGGTGTGGCAGGTGTGGGTACAGACAGGAGTTCCGTCAACATCGGATCAGATAAATGAAGTTCACAGTCAACAACAGATGTGTGCAGGAGTGAAGACGAACGAATGGCTGCCACAAGGAACAGCGTGGATGCCCCTCACCGATTTGCTAGTGAGTGAAAAATCAGACATAAGAGAATACATATTGTAAGAGTCCATTTCTATAAAGTCAAAAAATCAGCAGAACTGATTGACATCAGCAGAGGCCAGGGTGGTGATTACCTTCCGGCTGGTGGATGGGAGGGACATGAGCATGACTGCCTGGGCACAGAGGTGTCTCCCGTGTGTGACTCATTGGGGGAAATTTACATTGTGTGTGTTTTTATGTGTATCATACTTCAATCAAGGGTTTAAAAAATTGGGGAATACAAGCTGATACAAAATAGCGTTATTTTATATGTGTTCTCAGTTTTGATCATAACGTAGCTTGTTTTTCCCTCGCTTCTCTTTTGTAGTGGCAGAAAGAGAGTTGCTCAGAGGAGCAAGAAATGAATCTTGTTTTTCACACAAATGAGGGTCATATGTTAGAAATGGAAACTTGGAAAATAAACACAGCAATCTATGGGGGCTTTTAAAAGTTGAAATCAAACCATCAAGAAAACTTGGTAAAACCCCATCTCGTAGGAAGCTATCTGCTTTCCCTGTTTCTGTTCTTTTCAGGGTGTCGTCTTTCTGGCTAAGTTTGATTTTACTGTTAAAAGTTTCAAAACATGAAACTGGATCTCTGGGAAACAACAAACAACAAAATGAGAGGCCTGGGCTGCCGCCTGCTACACCTGCCTCCCAGCAACATCAACGTCCATTAACATCCAGCTTCAGCATGGACTTGAAATTAAAGGCTCTTCTGAAAAGTGAGGATGGCGTTCCTCTCTGTCTGGAACAGAGGTGTGTCAGCAAACAGGCTTGTCAGACAGAAACCTTCGAGAGCCGAAAATCAGTTTCTATAAAGTCTAGGAGAAATTCCGAAGGCAGGAAGCAAGCCTTCAGAGAGTATCAGGGAGAGGAGGGAGCGGAATGTCCCGTGGTTCTGGGAAAGAGCCATAAGATGGCAAACTGTGTTCTCCAGCCACGTCTCCGTAGACGTGAACGACCGTTCTCTCAACGCAAGAAGGGAAATGGGAGTGAGAAGAGGAGGCAGTTGTAAGAGACCCTGGAATTTGCAGTCATTGTGGGTTAGTGATTGCGTGAATTTGCTGGGCCGGCAAATAAGTGGGGAGCAGTAGAGCGTTAGGGAGTGAAATGTATTTAGGTTTTCACCGGCTTGTAAACCTTGCTCTAGTGTTTAGCTGTGTGACTTTGGTTACTTCATCTGTCTAAGCCTTGGTTTGGTTTCTTCGTCTGTCAAATAGCATAGGGTAGCACCTCCTTGCTCAGATAATCACGAGCATCGATATGTAAACTGTAAAGCGCTCGGCGCAACTGCCAGCTCAAAGCACATGCGTAGTATACAGTCATGTTTGCTGGGTCACGCGATAGACAGCAGATGCCGCCGGCGTTAAAGCAGAGAAGGTCAGCGCGTGTGAGTGGACAGTCCTGACATCACTTCGCAGTCAGCTTGTCCTTAGTACAATCAAGGTAGTCATCTGACTAAACGCAGGGCTCCTTTAAGGAGAGCTCGGCCAGAGGCAGCTCTGAGACCTCCAGAGACGAGGCTGGTGGCACACAGAGCTTGGCTCAGTAAATCTTTTTTGATATCGCTTCTTTATTTCTCAGGAAATAGGAAAACTAAGAAGAGTGGGTGGGAGGTGTCAGAGTGAGCAACGGAGGTCGCAAAAGTGTAGTGACCAGGAAAGCCTTTTGCTGACTGGTCTGAAACCAGTATGACACAACTAACACAGCAGGGCTGGTGACCTGCTGAGAAATCGCCAAGCCCCAGTGCCATGGAGGATGAAGAGAAGCGCTGGCTCCAGGGACGGGTAGTGGGACAGCAGGGCCGTTAGCCCGGACCTAACATCTCCGCACGCTCTAAGCCCGGTGCGCGCGCCACCGGCCTGGTGGGGGGAGGGCACTGCTCGGGGTGAAAACAGGACCGCCCCACCGCCCCGTGCAGACAAGGGGCACTAGCAAGTCATTCTGCGACCGTTATCATCAGCGTTCGGAGAGGAAGCAAGCACCGGACGGCGGCTGGTCGTGAGCTAATGTGCGTGTGCCAGGTTTGCGTCTCGGTGCGCATCCGGGGCGGTGGGTCACAGATACCAGCTCAGGACCTGAAGGTCGAATCGCTGATCAGGGCCAGAGCTCAGAGAAGCCCGTTCTTCAGGTGGTCCTCAGGCCAGCTGTGTCATGTCCCCGGGACATGACAGAATGTAGACCCTCTGGCCACGCTTTTGTAATGATTGTTTCGCCTTTATTTTTTAAATCATATGGGGAATAGAAAGAGGAGTTACGAAATGAAAACACAGGAATAGCAGCTTTTATACTGAGCTACGTACTCGCCTTCACTGGGGTCCTTACATCTTTGTGAGGCATCATGTCCCTGTCCGGCTCCTCTTATTTGTGCTAAAGAAGTCCCGTCCCATCCCATCTGGGGGTACTGGTTGTTGGCTTTTCAAATTCAAATTAGGTATCCTGGTTTTTTCTATGTAACCGACTGGTGGTGTTTCCATTGATATCTGAAAGTTTTGAGTATATATTACAGAATTTGGGAGCTTTCTAAACCTTCTGTTCCAGCTGGCTTTCTATGTCAGGGGGAGAGGGGACAGGTGGGCCTGCTTCATCACTGCCACATGAAGGGTGAGAGTACTCTCTGCTGCTGGCAGCGGGAGGGTCCCCAGGCCCTGGCAGTCCCTGGTGGCGCCCTGGCCGAGGAGCTCCCCACAGCCTCATTCCTGTCCCCCCGCGGCCCCACGCACACCCCGGGGAGGGCGCTGCGAGCACCCCTTCTTTGCCAGGTGCCCCTGACACCTCCCCCTGTGCGGGAGAGGAGGGGCCTCGTGACTTCCGGTAGAGGGCCACACCACTGTCCCCACGGTGGTTCCACTGACACTGTGGGGCTGAGGCCGCCTCACCTGAGAACTTCTGGGGCGCCTGATGGCAGCGTGGCGTGGTGGACATCGGGGTTCCTCACTCTGCCCACAGGATTTTCTGTGGAGCTCGGCTTTGCCTGATAGTTTCTAGTCTTGCGTGGCTGCCCCTTTCCTGTCCCCTTGCTGCAGTGAGCAGGCGTCTTTCTTGTCCGCACTCCTGGTGTTCCAGGTTGCCAGCCTCTGTGGCTCCAAGTCAGAAATACACGAGGCAAAAGGAACCCGTGCAGCTTGCCCGTTGCCTCATAAAGGTCCCAGGGTCCCTGGCTAGCCACCCCTTCTCCAGCGCCCCCTCCCTGGTTCGGTGCTGGAGATGGTGTCCGGGCTTTGGGCTTTCCTACGCAGGAGGAATGAAGGAGTGTATCTGCTCCATCTTCCCCAAAGTGGAAGTCATAATCTCATTTTTTACACGTAAATCACCACCCTTTTGGAGTCTGTCTTTGCAAGTAGAGAGTGTGGACTCAGCTTTAATTTTTTCTGCATGGCTAGCTAGTTATTTAAAATTCTTTTTTGAGAAATCTGTATTTTCTAGATTGCCTCACGATGATGCTTCTAAACACTTAGCAATTCCTATCTCCACTCGTATATCTGGACTCTGTTTTCATTGGGCTGTCTCCTGATGCGCCTGCTCCGTACTCTTTAAATGCAGGGTGACTGTAGTATTTATCATGCATTCTATCTGGGATAGACAGCCTCCCTAGTCTCTGTTTTATACGAACTTTAGCATCAACCTCAAGCTATCGAAAAGCATCTGTTGCTGTCTCTGCATATATTAATTTTGATGATGAACTCTTCCTCCTCCTTTATCACCTTTAATAAAGAAGTATGTTTTCTTAACATAATTTATTTCCTCAACCGACATTTTCTGTCTCAACCATAATCTGTTCACAGTTTGTGTCTCAGTACTAAATTTTTTGCTTTTTCCATTTTCATTGGCTCTGAGGGGAATGTTGATCTCAGAAGCAAAGCTTTAGAGTCTTGGGTCTATTTCTCTGTTCTAGAAGAAAGTGTGTCTATTTTTGCTTAACATTTAGTTTATATTTAAAATAAATGTTTATTCTTCCCATGAAATTTGAAAGTTTTTCCTATTTGAAAACCTAACTTAGGTTTTAAAAATTTACTTTAAAATCTTAGGTATTTGTCATCCAAATAGCTGTTAATCAACCGAGAAATAACTCTTTGAAGGCAGGGGCTATGCCATACTGTTTTGCCTTTTGAGCTAGCACAGTACTAGAAATTTCATAAATACTTAAAGAATTAAATTGAATACTAATAATTCTACAGAGTTAATAATGAATGCATATAGACAATAAGCATCAGCAGAGATGAAGGCAGAGCAGCCATACCAAGCAAGATTTCTATGTGAATTGTTTGACCAGCAAGCTTTGCTTTGCAGAATGAGCTAACTTCATCGAGGAAAAGATGATGAAGAAGATAACTTCATTTGGATGTAGCATGAATAGAAGCACAGACACAGAAAAGCCAGGCACTTTGAAACCATTAGCAGTCGGGAAGAGAGCTTTTGAGAACAGGTCGTTGCAAATAAAGCTATAAATGCATGTTGCAGCAGCCTGGGGCGTCCTGCTTGATTCTGTGTGTGGGGGAGATCTGTCCTAGGTTTTCACTGCGTGCTTCTCCAGTGTGTAAACACGGTGGAGCGTGTTTCTTCTCTGATCAGAGGCACTGCATTCTGACATCTGGTGCTGGCATTGGAGACCGGCTTTTATTTCATTACTGTGCTAGTATAGTTTTTAAAAAAATGCAGTTTTTTAGCCTGGTTGGATCATGTCCAATGGAAACAAAATAAAAACAAAAAAACTTAATGTTGCAGAATTTGAAAAGCCCCTATTTTCATGGATAAGTAGGTACAAAACATTAAAGGTTATCACTTCACTAATTAAAACATATAATTAGTGAAGTGATAACCTTTTAAATTCTCTGAAAATTAACTGACCTCCCCACCCTGTTTATAATAACTATCAAAAGACAGACGATACATACTGGACTCCTTCTGACTGCCTGGTCTGAACCCCATTTCTGTCACTCACAGCCACATAAATGAACTTGAATAAGTCATTTAAACTGTTGAGACAGCAATTATTCATCTAAGAAAATAAAGTTAGTAAATATATCCTCTATTATTACATAAAAATTATCACAAACTTAGTAGCTTAAAACAGCAAAATTTTTTTCAAGTTTTTATTGTAAAATATGCAAAATATTTACCATCTTAACTGTTTTTAAATGTACATTCAGTGGTATTAAATGCATTCATAATGTTGTCCAGCCATCACCATCATTCATCTCCAAAGCTCTTTTCATTGTATAAAACTGATATTCTGCACCTGTTAAACACTGACTCACCGTTCCCCTTCTGCCAGCCCCGGGCAACTACCAGTCTGCTTTCTGTCTCTATGAATCTGACCCTAAGTACCTCACATAAATGGAATCACAAAGTATTTGTCTTTTGGTGACTGGCTTATTTCATTTAGTATAATGTCCTCAAAATTTATTCGTATTGTAGTGTACTGCAGATTTGCCTTTTCATGGCTGAATAATATTCCGTTATGTGTGCAAGCAGCATTTGCTTATCCATTTATCCACTGATAGACACTTGGGTTGCACCTACATTTTAGCTATTGTGAATAATACTGCTGTGAACATAGGTGTACAAACATATCTTTAATTATTTTGGGTGAATACCCAGAAGTGGACTTGCTGGATTGTATGGTAATTCTATTTTTAATTTTTTGACGAACCTCCCTGTTGTTTTCCACAGCAGCTACACCATTTTGTGTTCTCACTGGTGGTGCCCAAGGCTCCCACTTCTGCACATCGTCCCCGACACCTGTTTTGTCTTTTCGATAGCAGCCATCCTAATGGCTGTGAAGCAGTGTCTCATTGTGGTTTTGATTTGCATTTCCCTAATGATTAGTGATATTGAACATCTTTTTATTTGTTTATTAACGTTTGTATGTCTTCTTTGGTGAAATGTGTACTCCAGTCCTTTATCCATTTTCAAATTGGATTGTTAATTTTGTTGTTGTCGTTACTGAGTTTTAGTTCTCTTTATATTCTGGATATTAATCTTTTTATGGTATGTGATTTGAGAATATTTTTTCCCATTCTGTGGGTTGCCTTATTTCTCTGTTGATAGTGTTTCGTGATGCAGAAATGTTTAAGTTTTTCATGAAGTCCAATTTTGTCTCTTTTCTTACCAGTGCCACTGGTGGCATCTCTAAGAAGTCATCGCCAAATCTAGCGTGGTGAAGTCTTTGTTCCGTGTTTCTCTCTCAGAGTTTTATGGCTTTATAGGTCTTAGATTTAGGTCTTTGACCCACGTAGAGTTGCAAGTCCTCTGTAGACTCTCAAAAGAGTTGCATTATATAGATCCTGCTCCCAAACAGCCCATATTCTTATTTCACAGACTTGTGGTCAGGAGTCTGGACAGCGTAGCGGGCGCTCAGCCCACGGCCTCACAAGGCGGTGATCAAGTGTAGGCCAGGGCTGCAGTCGTGCCTGGTGTCTCACCGGGGAAGGACCTGCTTTTGTGGGCGGCACTTAGTTCCTTGCTGTAGGCTAAGGACTTCCATTTTTTGGTGTCTGTCGCCAGAGACCACTCTCAGTTTCTGACTCAGCATAGGTGACTTGGTCTTCCAAGACAGAAGGAGACTGAGAGGAACTCTAGCAAAGTGAGCGTTAAAATCTTCCGTACCAGTCACATACATAGAAGTGCACACGTTCTGTCAGTGCTGCCATAGTGTACTGATCAGAAACAAATCACAGGTTCACCCACGCTCACAGGGAAGGACTCACGCAAGGCAGGGGTGGCGGGGCTCCCGGTAAGAGTCCTTCTGCTACACCAGCGGTGGCTGCTGGGCTTTAGGGGATGGCAGTTATTCATACCTCAGCCTCTCTGCATGTATTCTAAACTAGTTTCTTATTTCCATGCAACATAATAGTTAGAAACGTTGAGAGTAGAATATTGCCTTTGTTACTGACAAGCTTTAAGACTTAACTCTTCAGCCAAAAGGTTTCCCGGTATTTCCTCATCCCCACTGGTAGCACCACCATTGGTAAATTTTCCAGAAGCAGAGCTGGATAGGAGCAGGTCGGCACGGCAGGCACTGGCCACTCGCAGTAGGGAGGAGGAAGACAGGATGCATTTTCTAAAGCCAGGCCATTGTGAAACGGGCCATACAGCACTTTTGTCTTTAAAAATCCAGCACTTTTGTCTTTCAAAACTTTGGGTCCATCAGTCAAGTCTGAAGTTATGAGGGTTGCAGCCGTCCACTCAAGAGCAAGCTCAGAAACTTACTAGTGCAGTTACGCTCACACCTTTGTTGGTGTGGGTCTCCCAGTCGTAGCCCTTGCCATTTCGTGTACCTTCCTGGGAACTCTGGCAGTGTTTGTCCAGGACTAGATCAAGTCCAAGGCCGTTCTGTAATCTAGACTGAAAATGCATGTGCTCTTATTTTCCAACTCAGCTTTTCCCCAGGCACATATTAAGCTCAAATGTTAGAATAAAGAAATTACAGTAACTCAAGGCCAATAATAAAAACAGTCTCAAAGATATATAATATAGATTCTCTTTTTTTATTTCCATGGAGAAATAAAGTCCAAAAACTTGTGTCCCCATTCTCTATACAAGTTAAAGGCAAAAGTCCAAATTCTTCAATACAAAAACACCAAAAGTCCACATTTCTTTCTTCCTCAATTACCTATTTTATTGTTATCCAGTAGTTCAAATCAGGCTTTTGGATACTTTTAACTACTTATAACAGAAATACATGTAAGTTATTTGGAGGAGATAGAATATTAAGTAAATAATACCTGAACATTTTCCGAATGTGACGAACACTCTACACCTGTGAATCCAATAAACCCAGTGAATTCCATGCAGAAGAAACACAAAGAAAAGCACACTGAAGTGTACCATAATCTGGTTGCTGAAAGTCCATGATAAAGAGAAGACCCTAAAAGCAGCTAGAGAGAAAATTATATTTGGAGGAATAAATGTAAGAATGACAGAAGCCTTCTCTTCAGAGCCTCAGCAGGCCAGAAGATAATGGAATGTTCAAGATGCTGAAATAAAAAGAAAAAAGTCTGTCAAGCTGTATAAAATAAAATATATTCTGAAAATGAAGGAGGAAACAAAGACTTTTCTAACAAGCAAAATTGAGAGAAACCATCAGAAGAATAAACTACAAGAAACATTTAAAAAATTTCTTCAAGAAGAAGGAAAACAGTAACCATATGAAAATTAGCACCACACAAAAGAATAAAGGTGATTAGAAATGGTAATATCTGGGTAGATATTTTCTCATTTGCCGATATCCTTAACAGATAATGGACGGTTTATAAAATAACGGCAGTGTGTTGTGGAGTGCATGATACGTATAGATCAAAATGCACAAACACAGCAGCAGGGTTGCGCAAAACTCAGTTACCACAGGTGGCTAGAGCATTGCAGCCCTAGCCACCTGTGGTAACCGAGCATTTGATATGGCTGCCCTGCATTGCTTGATTGCAAGGACTTACTACAAAAAATAGTTAACTACCTAATTAGTAAACTTTATATGGATTACGTATTGAAATAACATTTTGTATATATTGGGTTAAATAAAAAATACTTAAAATTAGGTTTACCTCTTTCCTTTTAACTTTTTTAACACACATACTAGAAAATTTAATAGTTCCTATTACATTTCTTTCGGATAGTCTTTGTGTAAACATTCCAGTTAAAAAGCAAGGATGGTCAGGTGGGATGAAAAGCGAAACCCGACTGTGTGCTGTACGTGAGGACCCCAGCTAGAGCGTGAACACAGGACAAGTAGCAGGGAAGAGCATGGCGGCGGAGGCAGGTCTGCCTTCCCCATGTGGAACCAGGCTGCTGCCTTCCACTCTACCCTACTCCTCCCCACTACTTTGTCGTTTTAGGAGTTTGAGATACAAGTAGCTTACAAGTGCAAGCTCTGCATAAGGATCCCTCAGTACAAGGCAATAAGGATCCAAGAGCCGGGGACATTTGCAGAAGACAAAGCTTATTCCTCAGCGTCTCACCTTCCCAGTTCCGTTAGTGTCTCCATGGGGATGGCACTATCGACACTCTCATTTCAGACCGGCTTACCCCGACTTTTCTTCACCTGTTCTCATCCAGCTGTAAACAAGTTTGAATCAAGTGTCAGTTGAAAAAAGTTCACGGCTTAAGCTATAGCAGGTGACTTATATTTTATGAGGGAACTCTAGAAATGTCTTGAAGGAAAAAATGTCAGACTTCAACATAAATGAGTAAAAGTCGTGATTAATTGAAGAAATGAATAAAATTCTTTCTTGATTGGTACATAGGCCCCTTGAAAGGCCATGTTGAGGGATGAGGAGCCCGCCCTGGGCCACCAGATAAGACAAGAAAGCCGATGTGTCGCTTTCGCCAGCACACGCCTACCATCCAGCTGTAAAGGTCACTTCCTGGACTCTGTTTCGGGGCTGGTCACAACGCAGTTGCAACAGCGTTCTCGAGGACACTGAAAAACAGAAGTTCATCCAGAGGGAAGTCATTAAGCTAGTAATGGGACAGGAAACCGTTTCAATCAGGAATATGGAAATATTTGGGAATCTTAACCTGGAGAAGCCTCAAAAGAAACACAACAACCCTAAGTATTTAATGGAGAATCACATAGAAGTGAGGAGAGGTTTATGCTCCATTTTCTCAGAGATGGCTGTGGAAGATCAGAAAGACATTTACGGGACAGTTCAGAGCCGCCCGTCAGCGGACCAGCAGCAGCCAGAGCCGGATGGCGGGGACGGGGCGGCGTGGCAGGAAGTGACATGTGCCGTGGGGAAGCGTTACCCAGATGCCCTCAGGAGTTCTTCCAACACTTCTGATTCTGGAAGTTCAAGACTTATATGTTAA
>NW_011889228.1:132035-144398 GCF_000151845.1 Pteropus vampyrus | reverse complement strand
AGAGCATTGCAGCCCTAGCCACCTGTGGTAACCGAGCATTTGATATGGCTGCCCTGCATTGCTTGATTGCAAGGACTTACTACAAAAAATAGTTAACTACCTAATTAGTAAACTTTATATGGATTACGTATTGAAATAACATTTTGTATATATTGGGTTAAATAAAAAATACTTAAAATTAGGTTTACCTCTTTCCTTTTAACTTTTTTAACACACATACTAGAAAATTTAATAGTTCCTATTACATTTCTTTCGGATAGTCTTTGTGTAAACATTCCAGTTAAAAAGCAAGGATGGTCAGGTGGGATGAAAAGCGAAACCCGACTGTGTGCTGTACGTGAGGACCCCAGCTAGAGTGTGAACACAGGACAAGTAGCAGGGAAGAGCATGGCGGCGGAGGCAGGTCTGCCTTCCCCATGTGGAACCAGGCTGCTGCCTTCCACTCTACCCTACTCCTCCCCACTACTTTGTCGTTTTAGGAGTTTGAGATACAAGTAGCTTACAAGTGCAAGCTCTGCATAAGGATCCCTCAGTACAAGGCAATAAGGATCCAAGAGCCGGGGACATTTGCAGAAGACAAAGCTTATTCCTCAGCGTCTCACCTTCCCAGTTCCGTTAGTGTCTCCATGGGGATGGCACTATCGACACTCTCATTTCAGACCGGCTTACCCCGACTTTTCTTCACCTGTTCTCATCCAGCTGTAAACAAGTTTGAATCAAGTGTCAGTTGGAAAAAGTTCACGGCTTAAGCTATAGCAGGTGACTTATATTTTATGAGGGAACTCTAGAAATGTCTTGAAGGAAAAAATGTCAGACTTCAACATAAATGAGTAAAAGTCGTGATTAATTGAAGAAATGAATAAAATTCTTTCTTGATTGGTACATAGGCCCCTTGAAAGGCCATGTTGAGGGATGAGGAGCCCGCCCTGGGCCACCAGATAAGACAAGAAAGCCGATGTGTCGCTTTCGCCAGCACACGCCTACCATCCAGCTGTAAAGGTCACTTCCTGGACTCTGTTTCGGGGCTGGTCACAACGCAGTTGCAACAGCGTTCTCGAGGACACTGAAAAACAGAAGTTCATCCAGAGGGAAGTCATTAAGCTAGTAATGGGACAGGAAACCGTTTCAATCAGGAATATGGAAATATTTGGGAATCTTAACCTGGAGAAGCCTCAAAAGAAACACAACAACCCTAAGTATTTAATGGAGAATCACATAGAAGTGAGGAGAGGTTTATGCTCCATTTTCTCAGAGATGGCTGTGGAAGATCAGAAAGACATTTACGGGACAGTTCAGAGCCGCCCGTCAGCGGACCAGCAGCAGCCAGAGCCGGATGGCGGGGACGGGGCGGCGTGGCAGGAAGTGACATGTGCCGTGGGGAAGCGTTACCCAGATGCCCTCAGGAGTTCTTCCAACACTTCTGATTCTGGAAGTTCAAGACTTATATGTTAATCTTCCCCTGGGAAGAAGCAACATTTTAACGAGAAAAATCAATTTTGACATTTATACAAAATACAATGTTTTATTTCCAAATGTTATGTGGAATATAGATCGCATGTCTCCCACCCATGCCTTGACATGCCAATGGACTTTCTGTAGAGTGGTCACCTGGACCTTGCATAGTAGTAAGGGACCTTGTAAGAATAATGAGACTTGTGGTTAGGGTCGCAATCTTCATTTCATGAACATATTATTGTAGTAACATTTTCAAATAGAAGTAATATTATAGCTTTGTGGTTTAATAATCACTTTTACTAGGAAGAACTAGGTTCCTTATTCTTCTATGAACTAGCATATGCGAATAATTGTAATACCAACTTCCCTTCTGGGCAGTAATATGGGAAATAACAGAGATGCCAAAATAACAGGAATGAAGCCCATAGAAAATTTTGACAACTTGTATCCTGCAGTATGTTATCTCATGACTAGTGGCGAACTGCTGTGTGCCTGAGATAGCACAGACAAGATGAGGTCGAGTCATTGATTACTGATCTGACCTCGATGAAGAACATGCTAGCTGTCACCATAGATGACGATGTTCCTCAGAGGTTTTTGTCATCATTGTGCATGTGACTGACTGGCTTTAGGACAGGAAGGCTTACCTCTGGCTTTTTATACAATGTTGTTTCATCTAAATATATTTTTCTTGATTTGTGCAGATCCTGGGTTAAAAATCTCCATGAAAACCTAAGTGTTTAAGTGAATTATGTTCCAGTTGGTTAAGTACAGTTTTGCCAGGTGTTAAGCAAGTCGCCATATCTTAATTGTTTGCATTGTTCCTGTACCTGGAAAAATAAATGAGCTTTCCCCTTTCTGGCAAGAAAAATACAAAGCTCTGATTTCATCAGAACATTCTGACCTCATTATGTCTGTGTAAATAAATATTTACTAATATCAGCTCCACAATCTCTGGAAGCTGGGACTAAAACCTGCTCTCTTGGCTACGGGCTGAGTCTTATCATTTTGGCTGAGAGATAAGACATGTTTGTAAAAATCTGTGAATACATACTGTTAATGGCAGACTGCTAACCGTGCCTCAAAATTTGTTCTTCCTGTTTTCCATCGTAATGCAGTTTAAGCTGGGCCTACTGCTGCCTGCCTAGAAACTGCATTTCCCGACTTCTTCCTGCTAGAAGTCAAAAGGAAACAGTTTTGTAGGGCTGCATTGTCACCGATGAATTCTTTAGGCAGATGGTTTTGTCATCCTCAGCAATAGAGTATAAAGAGTGGAGAGGACTAGGTGGAAATGACATTTCTGTGTCCTGTTACTTGCTAGATCCCAGAGCATGTGCGTAATCGCGTTTAAGCTAGTGTTGTGAGATTATATTATGTTCAATTCCCCTAGAGAGTGTTCTAGATTATAGAATGTGAAGGAAAGCAGTATATGCTGCTTTCATGTCATTTGCTTTAAAAAAAAGAAAAATCACTTGCTCTCCACATCTCAGAGGCCGAGACAGAGTGAGCAGTGACTCAACTCTGCCAGCCTGACGAGTGGTCAGTGCCCTTGGGGACAGTGGAGCAATCAGATGGGAGCAGCACCCTGGGTCTCCGAGTGACACAGTGCAGGGCAGTCTCTCCGGTGGAATGTCTCTGATGGACGCTGGTGTTTCATACTTGCAGATCCATTTTTCTCCAGCTGTAGAGCAGGCAGGTGCTGTACCCGCGCAGGGCTAGTGACTGTCCTAGCTTTCAGCAGTGCAGACTGGTCTGGTCTGGTCAGCTGTGACCATCTGCCCGTGCTCTGAGTGATCACCTGACAGTGTGTGACCTCAGTGATTTGCCCTGGTGTGGATGCATCTGACATCAGGGCTATCTGTGTGAATTGTTTAAAATGTTAAGGTATGGCTACTTTTCATTCATCAAACTACCCACAGAATCTCAAGCTATGGGGAAAAAGTAGCTTCTAGGAGAATTTGACCCTAAATATATTCTCCTAGAAACTATAGGAGAAACTATAACCACTTACTTCAGCAGCATTGCAAGGAACGGCGGGGGCTGGGGGTGGTCGGCCCACGAGGGGACAGTGTTTTACCATGGACATGGCTGAGCATAGCCGGTGCAGTGTGATAATAAAAGCAGACAGGCTTACAGTCAGTTTTATTATTGCTTTTAAATTCTCCACAGTTAAGTATCTGCTTACTGTCCCGCTTGCAGTGGCCCACCCTTCATAAGCCATGACTTCCCTGAACGTCACTGGGTTCTGCACAGCTGCTTCTCCGAAGAGCTCAAAGCCCTGGAAACAGAAGGTTAACTTTTAGTGGCATTTGGTGAAACAAACTAAAAGAAGCTAACAATCATTCTCTGCAGCTGCCTTTAGCAGGCGTTGCCAGTGTCAGGCCAACATCCCGTTAGCCATCGTCCTAGTCTGCTCGGACTGCCATCACCAAATACTATAGACTGGGTCACTTAAAGAGCAGAAAATTATTTTCTCACAGCCCTGGAGGCTGGAAGCCCGAGATCAGAGAGCCCACAGGGTCAGGCTCTGGTGAGAGCCCTTCCCGGCTTACGGACGCTGACTTCCTGCCATGTCCTCACCCGCAGAGAGAGAGCCTCATGGGGCCTCTTCCTATAAAGACTCTAATCTCATGACCTCCTCTGGCCCTAATTACCACGTCGTACATACCATCGCATCGGGGGTAGCGCTTCGACATAGAAATGTGGCGGGGCACCCCTCAGTTTGTGGCAGCCCTTTACCATGTCCATGCCTCCCAGCCCAATTCCCAACGTCCTCTGTTCTCCCAGCCCCGGGAGTGGTCGCTGCTTCCTGCAGTTACTTTTTCTGTTTTATAGTTTGTTTTTTTCCTCCAGTCCCCTATATTAACTTATCTTTGTTAAAATATCTCCTACAGTTTCTGCTTTCTTGAGTAGATTTTGATTGAGATACCACATTAAATTTATAAATCAAAAAATTTAAGCCTTTCAAAAGACACACTTTGATCTTAATGGTTAAAAGAAGTTAAGAAAAGTTATCATCTCCCACAAATATATATTTAAAAAATTTTTGCCATGTAGAAAATTACCATGAGAAGAATGTTGAATTCAGAAATTAGAAACTCTGAATGGAAGATCCCATTTTTATTTGTTGGTCAACTTTAGACATATCAACTAGCTCTGAAGCCCTCCTGGGAATATAATAATTCCTGCCTCCTTCACAGACTTGACATGCAGCTCATGTAAGAGAATAGCTATTAAATTGTTTTGTAAACTATAACTCATTTTGACGTAAAAGTTATTCATTACTTGCTAATAATTACAACTCTGAGAAGAATATTTAACTTAAAATCTAAAAATTGTTTTCTTTTGAAGTTTTATCTTAATTTTATGTAAATAATTGACTTTTACAGACTTTAGTCATAACAAAGCACTTACTTACATTATCGTTTTCTTTCTGACCCTGTTTATTCGCCATCAGAAAGAACTGGGCTTCTGCGTGTTTGCTAGTGGTGGGTAGATGCCGGCTATGCGCCACTGAAACACAGCAAATCAATTCTGACTTAACACTTGACTAGGTACATAAAGGATGCTAAAACAGTGTTTTTGACTGAGCATTTAGTGTTAGATTGTTAAATCCTATAAGTAACCACTTTAATGTTCTCCATTTCTAAAAATAAGGACTTCTGTGAGCCAAATCTATGATTGCAGAAGAGAACTGATGGTCCTGGGGTTGAAATAGAAAAATAACCCATAGGCAGTGTCACGCGGATGCCTCACCCGCTCAGACTCAGCATGTTTCAAAAAACTCCTTATTCTTCTCATCAGAAACAGCCAGGACAAGGCTATTTCTGTCTCCAGTCATTGGCGTTGTAAATGCAGAATCAGCCCCTTCCCTAGAAACTCTGGCTGCAGTCAGCTGCCAAATGTAGTCAGTTTTCACTTTTTAGCATCTGCCACACACACCTCTCCTTCCTTCCTTCCTTTTCGTTTTCACGGCCCAAGTCCAGCCCTGGCCCGACCTACGGACTAACGCGGACACGCCTTGAACTCTTAGCTTGCCCCAATGCTTTTCTGCCTTCCAGTTTCTGGTACAGTCCATACTCTACTGCCAACGTGGCTTTCCTACAGGATCCCTAAGGAGAAGCTGTGTGACCATTTGGCTAAGATGTCGTAGAGAAAATTCAGATAGCAGATCCCTTCCAAAGCCGAAATTCTGTTATCCCACGATTTAACCACACATCTTTTCACGTTTCCATATAAGTCTTTCTTTAATTGTTCTCGTTCCTGACTTTTTCCAAGTTCTTTGCTCCAAAATCTGTCATATGGTATATTGGGCTCAGAACTAGATCTTTCCAAGTTAGAAGGGCTCCTGAATTGAATTTAAACTGATATCGATTTCTTCTTAAAATGCTTAGAACATGAGTCTTTGTTAAAGTCATCTTAAAAGGAAGATGTTTGAATTGATCTTTTCTCAGTGATAACATGTTAACGTTGAGTTTAAAAGAATTTCTCGATTAAGAATAAGACTTTTCTTAGTATTTTCTTTATTTAAGCAGGTCATATATATTAGAGACTTTCTGATTAAGAATATTTATCCCATTATGTTATTTAATTTTCATTCAAAGCTTTGGCATAAATTCAATTAAAACATGACTAATATTAGGAACTTTGGAATTCCCAAAGTCTTTGGACAATCACTTAGTTCTAGAGTTTTTGAAAAATCTCTCGAGAAACCAAATGCTTTTGAGACATCATTTTTCTTGCGTAAAGTATAACTACAAATAAAACTTTGGTAATTCTGCTTTTTTCCCCTCTTTGTGTCTAACTGAAAGAAGCTGAAGAAATTCACCCTTGTGAAAATGCGCCATTTAAAATTTTTACAGATATTTTGGTGACCTGCTTGGCACCATGTCTGTGATCAAAGCTGATCGACTACTGGAAGATATGGACATCTGACCCAAAGCGAGCCTGTCTGTTGGCTGGCCAGCACCTGGGACATGTGGAGCCTGAGCTCAGAAAGATCACAGGGTCCAGCATCTCCTCCCCTAAGAGAGCTGAGCTGAGATACAGAAGCAGCAGAGTGCATTGGTGGCCGCGCTGCGTTCTATGAGCCTACTGACTTCTGACACTGGATGAACAGGAAATGCCCCTTATCGCTCCTTATGTTACGCTCCCCCGGGAGCCAGTGCTGAGCCTTCAGAAAACAGGACAGACATAGTAGGCAAATCCGTGCGTGCTGTCATTCGCAATTTGAGGTTTAGAACACATTATCTATGTGGTCTAAATAGTAAATGTTTGGATCTTCCCAATAATTATATTAAATGTGAGTTGTCACAGTGTCTGTAGCACAAGGAATGGCTCAACCAATGGCGAAAATTGACTATCATCCAACAGTATAAGATGTGAATAAATAACGTCGATATTGTGGAATAATTTTCACATTATCAAAAATTTTTACAGGACATTTCACCCTGTCTCGTGTAATTTGTTTACATTTCTGTGGTGTGGTCTGCACTCCTTGCAAAGTGTTGTCTGGACTGGTATCATCGGCATCACCTAGAATAGTGTAAGAAATGCAGAATCCCAGGCCTGACCCTAACTGGACTGAATCAGAATCTGCATTTTAACGACACCGCCAGTGATCCGTACACACTGGAATGTGATATGGACTGCATAGAGTATGCAGGCTCCTTTGATTGGGATTAATCAGTTCCGCAGTTCTCAACTCTGAGTACAATAGAATCACCTAAGGTCCTTAAAGAGATCCTGCTGCCCAGGCCGTACCCCAAAGCAATTCAGTCAAACTCAGGCCCACTGAGGGAGGAAATGAACATTGAGCCCCCAATCACCTGGAGACTGTGATAGGCAAGATATATATTTACTTGTCTGTCTGTATCTATATCTGTATCTGTATCTATATGTATCTGTCTCCATCGGTATAAATGAAGAAGGAGAAGTAACTTAAAGAAGTTGGAGCACTAATGAGGGAAATCCCGCTGACAGCTCCAGTCGCAATTTAAAGAATGTAAAAAGTAGTTTGTTAAAAACAGAAGTAATATTTGGGAGCAGGCTGGAGATCAATGCCAACATAAGGATATTACCAAAAAAAGACTATTTATAGAAATTACAGAGGCAAAGCAACTGATCTGAGTTGGAAAGTTACAGTTTATAAACCAGCGAGCAGAAACCAGAAATAAAGCCTCAGCCTTGAAAAATAAATAAGGTCAAATAATAGCCACACCACAGTTGGGAGTTTTCCTGTACACAGACTAAGAGTTAAGTGGTTTGTAGATAACTTCAGTCACTTAAAAAAATATTTTCTTTATCCTGGTTTAATAAAAGAAAAAGTTCATTATGAAAAATTGGGAAAGAGAAGAAAGCAGAAAAAAGAGAAGACAAAGTAGTCATTATCTCATAACCCAGAGACACCATATTTACCATTATATTGTATGTCCTTCTAGGAATCTATTTGTGTGTGTGCATCATATCTCGTTCATCTTGGAAGCTTTTGCTTTTAAGACACATAATTAGTTTGATAACATTTTACTGGAAAAAGAAAAATACACATTCTTTTTATTCATTGAAAACAGGTTTGTTTTTTATGTAATACATAATGAATTCTTCTAAGCTTTCTATTTCATTTAGTCTAAATATTGTTATGAATTACTTTGAGCCATCGGCCCTGTTACTGGCAGCAGAGTGACATGCTGCTTTCATAACCTATGCTCTCGATCCTTTGTAGGACTGAAAATATGATTTTGAGATATATCGAAAAATATTCAGAGTTTGTCTTCATTTTCTGTTTGGTTGAGTTAATCTAGGTTTTCCCTTAACTAGAACACGTAGCTCTTTGTGGTCCTCAGCCAGAGCTTTTGACACGTAGTTGCTGAGTCCTGTGAAAGCCCCTTGCACGCTGAATGGGTCATGCCAGCATTCCCAGCTTCAAAGATTCTAAGACCAAGATTGATTTCCATAGACTTTAAGGCCACTGCCTTGTGTGTGCCCAACCAAGTGCATGGCAGGCATACAGAATTTTGTTGGAAGTATGCACCTAGAATAATTTTAAGGCATTAAAAGCAATTATTTGCAATTCAAATTTATGTTAAAATGCACTGCTTGTACCGCTCCAACAAAAATAACTCAGCTGAGGTGGCAATCAGATGAATAGAGCTGTACACAATTTTCGATTCCAATTTCTGATTATCTTTACGGCACATTCTTTGATAACCTAAATCCATCTCTAATGTCTTTGATTATGAGTGAAAATGAACATGCTTTGTGCTTATCAGTCATTTGCATTTCTCCTTCGAATTGTTCCAGAAATGCCCTTTTCCTCTTTCCATTCTGTTTTTGTTTCTTACTGTGTAAACCTTCTTCTATATTAAGGAAAATAACATTTGCTTTTCACATTATAGGCAAATGTTTTCCTAATATCGTGTTTTAAACTTATATTTTGTGTGCATATAAAATATTGATATAAGTTCAGAAAGTAAAATAAATCCATTTTTAGGATTTCTTTCAGTGATTTTATACTTGAGGAGTTCTTTCTCCATTTTGAGATCAGATAAAAAAATTTTTTAAGTATTTTGCTTTTAAAGTGTATTTGTTTTTAAAATGTATTTTTGTTAGAGTTTTGATTCAGCTGGAATTTAATGTATGCTACATAAAGCTCTATATTTACCCAAAGGAAATCATTCATACGGTTCATCGCCCTCTGAATGATTTACGGTACTGTGCTTCTTATTATGTTAGGTTATATAACCTAATATATGTAACAAGGCATGCTTCTAGGCTTTTCTGGATTTCACTTCTGCCGAATAGACCTATATGTCTTTTCTTATATCAGCAGTAGACAGTTTTTATTGTTGTAGTGAATCAGTTTGGATTGTATTTAACTGTAATAAAAATCCCCACCAGTGAGAAGTTTATGTGTTTTATTAACTCTATAAGAAGTCAAGGGGTTGGTAGCCCAGGGGTGACTCAGCAGCTCGGGTACCTTCAGTGTTGTGGCCTGTATAGAATAGACCAAACCAAGTAAGCTCTCAAAGGCTGTTTATTAGCCGGCGGCTGTCCTGTACAAAGGAGCAGCCCCGAAATGCCAAGATACAAGGTTTTTAAGCCCTAAATCCCATTCTTCATTCTATCTTAAACACAAAGGTCCATTTCTCTCCTATTCACTACCTATCAACCCACTGGTCATGTGTGTAAGCGGGGAGTACAGAAGCAGAAAGCTTGTTGTTAGAATGTTATGTTCCTATGGGTGATTGCCTATGTTCCCATGGGCAATAGCCAGTATTCTCATGGGCGATGGCCAAACAGTAATTTTCAGCTTATATACAATTGATTATTTTTCATGCCACGCAAGCAAGCAGGGTTACACAGGCTAAAACTGGCAGTTAGCGTATGAGCTCATTATTACAAGTTTCATGATTAACAGAATGCAGTTAGGGGTTCCAGAAACTAGGCCTAAGGTATAGACTTCCTTTGTCCAGTTTCAGGTTTTAATTATCCTTTAACCTTTTCATATTTCAGCAGGCTGTCACATCAGGAGCTCAGGACTCTTGTCACGTCTTGCTTCGCTAAACTTAGCAACAGCTACTCAGCCCCTGCCACTACACACCCAGATGCATGGGGAAGGACAAAAAGGACAAGGCAGACAGACATCTGTGCCACAGGGCCCTCTTTACCTGCAAGACAGTCTAGAAAATCAAGAGGATTTGGGGGTTTTGTTTTCGTTGGTTTGCTTGTTTCGCTTTAGAGCCTCTGTAAAAGAAGACAAGACAAAAGCAATTGAAGTCAGCTCTGAGTGAGCCAACACACAGCACAGGTCCCTGTATTTGAGCCCTTTCAGCAAAAATGTCCCCTGACTTGTTCATAATTCCATAGCTTCTCTTTGTTTATCCTTCCTAATGGACTTTGAGATTAAGATGTCAAATTTGATTCAGTTTGTGATTAGAATTCCTCAGTCAAGAATATGGTATGTCTTTGTCTGTATTTACTTCTTGTTAAGTTATTCTCAGGAATTTAGTGTTTGGGGGTTGTATTTTGAAAACTACCCTTTTTTCATGGACTTTTTAATTGGTCGCTAATTGACGAACTATTGATTTGAGGCTCCCTGTCTTGTATGCAGACATACAGCTGCACCTTTGTTGGAGCAATGCTTTTCCCTTGACTTGACCTTGCTTTTCCGTGTTTCCTGTTTGGGGAGTTTGCGTAACATGTTTTCTGGCATACGTTTGAAACATGGGCATCTCACTTTTTAGTTTATTAACATAAATTTTATCAAAACATTTACTCATAGACTTATGTAGATTATAAATAATAAGAAAAAAAACATGGCAGAGTTGTTTGTAGAGGTAATCCCAGAAAGGGTCAGTAGTTCCCAAACTGGCCTGCAGGAATTAACATACCCTTGAGACTGGGACATCACTTGTAAAGTTCTTAATCTTTTAGCAGGAAATGAAATGGGACATCTCTTGCAGAGTTAATCTTTTTAGTAAAACTAGTTCAGTTTTCTTCCCTCCTTTCTTTGGAAAAAAGGCCCTCTCCCTCAACTCCTGATAAAAGGCCCTCTCTCTCAACTCAGATCCTCTGGCTATTATTGATAAGGGTCATCAGCCCATTGTTAAGCAGAAATGGTGTTAAGCCAGGCAGGGCCCTTAGAGTCTGAGGTGGGAGAGGACTTTAAGCCAAAGGTCTTTCTTTTTACTCTTTAAGAAACGTATTAACCAAGCCTGTTTCCCTTTACTCAAGTAAGAGGCAAATCAATAATAGAAATTCATAGGTATATGATTTAAATAACGAGTTTGTATTTTCTTTTCTTTGTCGAGCAGCTGAGGTAACACATCAGCAGGAAACCCAAGACCCACCCTGACTGAGGCAGAAAGGGAAAGAGCTCCATGAAACACCAGAAGGCAGGGACTACGACCATTCTCAGCAGGAAGCAGATAAGGAAGAGACCTCCCATTCCTCATCATCCATATTAATAATAAGGGGGTTCATGGCTCTTAGAAAAGAGTTAGGCAGGAAAGTTAGTTAGAGGGTTTCAGGTCTACTTGCAAAGACACTGAGGTCATCCTATCTTAGACAGGGTCCGCCCTAATCTGCCTACAATTAAGCAAGCCAGAAAGCATTTGTTTTTAAATTCATACAAAGAAACCAGTAGGCAGAGATTTAGGTACCAGTTTAAGCCAGTCACTAGCACCGGTGCAGTGAAGACTCCAACGACCTTCAACTCACCTGAGTCTCATTATACCATTATTATAATATGATGCATATGCCCGGAAGTTCATTAATATCATTATAACAGACTGAATTCTGGGAAGAAACATGCACAGAAAGCAAAATGAAGATTCGCTGAGTCAATCTTAGTTGTCAATCAAGGAAGCCCACCCCTCTAAGAAAAGTAACCACCCACAGCAAAAAGGGATAAAAACCCTAGTCTTTGTTATCAGGCCTTTTGAGCCACGCTTCTCTTGCTCAGGCCCAGGCCTGCTTCCACTTCTGGAAGTATACTTTCCTTTTCTGCTGTATTTCGGTGTCTTGCTCAATTCTTTGTTCGAGACTTCAAGAACCTGGACAACGTACCGGGAGAGGACCCCACTCTCCGATAACACCCTGGCTGGAGAAATAACCTGGGAGAAATAGAAGGATGTAAGGGAAATAATGGCTTAAAAATTAAAATTACTATCCCCCATTGTCATGGGGATTATCACTGAATAGATTAAGTATAAGGGTAAGCATCAACATTTTTAGAGAAACACCTCAGGCAATTTTGAGGCATTCTTTGAATGAGAATTTAAGACTCTGAATTGGATGACTTCTAAGGCCCCCTCTCAACTAAAGGTACCATATTAATAGTGTGAATGCCTTCTGGTGTCCTTGAATTATGCTGGGGCCAGATGTTATCTTAGGTGTGCCAAAAAGGAT
>NW_011889228.1:123741-130615 GCF_000151845.1 Pteropus vampyrus | reverse complement strand
CTTGTAAATAATGATGCATATGTCTTTTCAAATTAGTGTTTTGCATTTCTTCAGATAAATACCCAAAAGGGAAATTGCTGAGTCATATGGTAGTTCTAGGATTAATTTTTTGAGGGACCTTCATCCTGTTTTCCATAGCAGCTGCACCACTTTGCTATCCCACCAGCAGAGCACGAGGTTTCCCTTTTCTCCACGTCCTCGCCAACAATAATTTATTGATTTATTGATGATACCCATTCTGACAGATGTGAAGTGGTGTCTCTCTGTGGTTTTAATTTGCATTTCTCCACTGATTAGCGATGTTGAGCATCTTTTCATATGTCTATTGGCCATCTATATGTCTTCTTTGGAGAAATGTCTTTTCAGGCCCTCTGCCCAGTTTTTAATTGGATTATTTGTTTTTTTGGTATTAAGTTGTATGAGTTCTTTAGAAATTTTGGATATTAACCCCTCATCAGATGTATCATTGGCAAATATACAAATTCTCCCATTCAGTAGGTTGTCTTTTTATTTTGTTGATGGTTTCCTTTTCTGTGCAAAAACTTTTTAGATTGATATAGTCCTGTTTGTTTATTTTTTCTTTCATTTCTCTTGCCCAAGGAGACATAGCCAAAAAAAATATTACTAAAAAGAAAACTGTCCGTTTTCTTTAAGGAGTTTTATGGTTTTGGGTCTTACATTTAAGCCTTAATCCACTTTGAGTTTCTTCTTGTATATAGTGTAAGACAGTGGTCTAGTTCCATTCTTTTGCAAGTACCATCTAATTTTCCCAATGCCATTTATTGAATAGACAGACTGTCTTTACCCCATTGTATCTTCTTGTATCCTTTGGAATACATTAATTGACCATGTATGTCTGAGCTTATTGTTGGGCTCTCTATTCTGTTCCATTGATCTATGTATCTGTTTTTATGCCTGTACCATGCTGTTTTGATTACTATAACCTTGTAGTATAGTTTGATATCACGTAATGTGATACCTCCAACTTTGTTCTTTCTCAAGATTGCTTTGAGTGTTTGAGGTTGGGGTCTTTTGTGACTCCATGTAAATTTTAGGTTTATTTGTTCTAGTTTTGCAAAAAAAAATGCCATTGGTATTTTAATAGGGATTCCATTGAATCTATAGATTGCTTTAGGTAGTATGGACAATTTAATGATTTTACTTCATCCTTTCTGTGAGCACATAAAAATGAAGTCTTAAGGAAATAAAATAGATTTGTTTTTAAAGTGCTCGTCTTTGGGAACTAGAACTAGGGCTAGGGCTAAGGAAGGGTTTATAATTCTTTAATCCATGCATTCTTTCAACAGAACTTTATTGAGTACCAACTGTGTACCAAACTTCATTTATTATTTTAACATTGTACATGTATTGCGCTAAGAAACATTAAAAATTGGAAAAGCAAAGTGAAATGAAAAACGGAAATAAATGACAAATATAATTTAGAATTCACCATATGAATACCTCTTCTACGACTGGATACGTATTAAATATTCATGTTTGTGTAGTTCCGTAACATATAACTTTGATTCTAGCTGAATTTAGACTACTTAAATTGCCTTTGTTCCTAACTGACCAGAAAACCTCATAGTCCAGCATCGTCTCACCCATCCTTCTTGTGATTTTTCATTTTCATTGTTTATGTAGCACTTGCATCTTACGAAGTATTTCTGAAACTCAGAGTGTAAATCAGGTGAGAAAGGTCTTACGGTCTATATTGAATTGGTTATTTATAGGTTATTTATACAGTCATTTACTTCCAAAAATAATTTAAGGAATTTCATAACTCTAAAATGAGATTGTTATAGGACAGAGAGAGGAAGCAGAGATCATTATCTAGAAGAGGCCATTTAAAAAATGCCAGTAGACTAGAACACTGCTATGGTTCGCTTTTTGCAGTGCAAGGTCTAAAAGGTCAGAAGTCAAACCTCTCTGTCTGTTTAAAGGCACATGTTAAGTTTGCAGACCACAGGGACGTATAGAGAGTCTTAATTCGCCATTTCTAATATCTAATTCAGTATTGTGAAATTATATCTGGAAAAGAAAAGGTCAGAGATCAAACCAAGTTTTTCGAACTATGGCTGTTTGCAGAAGGGACCCATGCAACGTTCTCTGCATATACAGCCAGGCGCACTGTTTGCTGGCATGCATTGAGGAGGAAGTTTGGGGAGTCCTTCCATACTGAAGAAGGCGGGTCGGCCCCTCCCTCAGGCTTCCCTATGCCATTCTTCCCAATTCCTTCCATTTTTATGTAAAGTTCCAAACAGGGCATGAGATACTGTGACAATCAACAGTTCTTCCCCTGTAGCAGTTAATAAAATGAAAAGTGTCTTTGCGGTGTCTGTTTATGCCGTTTTTCACAGATGTCCCCTTGGGAGAACTGAGCTATCGCTTGGCCCTTCACAGTTTTTTCCCTGCTGCAAAATGTATCTCCCACCCACCCTCCTCTGTATCTCTGCTCCATGAACCACTGCGCCCTAAAACCAGCCTCTTCACCCAAATCCCCACCGCGCCCCGCCTTCCCAGTCTGCTGAGCGCTTCATGTGTGTTTTACTCTTCTCATGGCCTTGGTGTGGCTAGAGGGAAAAAATGTGAAGTTCTGTTTGTAGGGAATTCACAATAATGTGAAAATCAAAGACCAGGTAAGAAAGCATTTTCGCTTTTTTTGCTTGGGACCGGGGCATCGCATAGGTAATAAAAAGTAGGAAGCGTTCCCTTCACACCGTAGGGTTGGATTGTACCTTTTATTTCCACGGTTTTGAAGAGAACACTACCCTGCTACAGTCCCAGTGCAGGGGAATCACCAGATGGAAAAATAGTCTAAATTAAGATCAGAGGATGAGGCGAAGATCTGAGCCATTAACAAACCAGTTAGCTTCCTCTCTTAATGGATGGGGTTTTTTAAGAAGGCTCCCTGCTTTGAAGCCAAGGGCTGAATCGGACAGAATGGCACAGGGTTAAATGCAGCCAGCCCATTGCACAGGTGGAGGGGATCAGTGCTAGGCTGAAGGACGGTCCCTGGGGGTAGGGGCTGCTCACCTGGGTGGCAGCACCCTGGCTGGCACCAGGCGGCCCCACCCCCTTTGCTGCTGTGGAACGTGGGGCACGGTGATTCCGCACCAGGTGAAGACTTCATACAGGTGAATTGCCTGGTATCTCAAAAGTGCTCATTAAACATTGGCTGTAATCATAATTGTTATTACTGTTTCTGCATTTTACTTAGGATACAAGTAATGAGCTGGGAAGAGTTTGCTGCAGCCACTGAGTTCTAACTGGATGGCCACAGCAAATCTTATTTTGTTAGTTATTGCAAAATAGAAAGAAAAGCAAGTATTTTTTAAAAATCAGAGTGTGGATTTTTCTGCCACATGTTCCTACGTTCCTGGTGCGCACGCCCAGCAGACTGCACAGAGACGAAGGGCTCGTGTGAGCTCAGGAGTGACCTTCATGGTCCCTCAGAGAGAGTGGCTTCGGGAGTTAGTGTGACCTCAGTCAAGGAGTGTGCAGTAGAGGCGGAAGCCGCTGTATCAGGAACCAGGTAAACATCCAAGCATTGGGTGAGCGGGTCGTTCAACTGTTGGCAATGGAAATCAGCCATGGCGGGGTCCTCATGCCATAGAAATCAGTAAAACTACACATCGGGGTCTTTTTTGCCCTCAGAAAGATGCTGTACTGGCAAACCACCGTGTATTTGTGTCCTGTACACACGTGGAAGGGAATTAGGACACTTCAGAGGTAGTGGCTTGTTCTGTCCAAAGTGAGCTTCCATCTTATCTAAATGGTCTTTCTTCCAATTCTGTGACAGTGGCAGTGTGTCATCATCATCGTCGTTGTCGTCATCATCATTTTATATATCTGGAATCCAAAGCAGTGAGACACTGTAGTTCATACCCCAAGCAAAGCCCCCCAGGGCAGAGCCAGGATTCAGACCCAGGCTTCCCCACTCGCCAAGACACTCGTTCTGTCCTGGTTTTGAGATACAGCGTCACAGGGCTTTGCTTCTGGCAATTTGGGACTTCCAGTGAATTTTAAAGGCTGCTACAATATTTTCTAAATTTAAAAAAGGTATAATCTGAATTAAATATTCCATCCATCACTTTGTGGGGTGATAGGGTGTGGGGCTTGAGAGGGGTGAGGAGGGAGTGAAGATTTGGCAACTGTTTTCTGCAGAGGTAATTGCTTTGTTTGTCAGCATTAGGGGACCCCATGCTGGTGGCCTTTGGGCGTGCAAAGAGGATCTCAAAGAAACGGGACATGTACACTTGTTCCTGAGAGAGATTTCATTATAATTAGGAGTCCTGAACAGACATTGAAGTGCTTAAGAAGGTTTACAGAGCAAAATATCAACAAACAAGACACAACTTTGTTTAAACTGGGATCCTACGTGGGGCTGGAGGGTTAATCAAAGGAGGCCTGGAGAGGGGATTTTTCTGGGGGTGTCAGCTACACCCGAACTGCTGCAGAGTACAGCAGAGGACCCTGACACCCTGGATGCTAGAATGGCTAGGCCAGCAGTCCCTTCCACACGGCCCCCCCACTGCTAGACATTGCTCTAGGTAATGGCACCTCTTCTCGGGACGGGAAGGGACACTCAAACCAGACAATTCCATTACCTGGCTCCCAGGCTGCTAAAAGAACAGAGATTGAAAATTAATAACAAACTCGATTGAAGCCTGGGGTCTTCGTTTTCCTTCCCACTTCCTTCCTGAGCCATTTTCGACATTCCAGCGGACAAATCACAGCATCAGGCATGGATGGGAACATCTGAGAAAATTCTCCTATTCTCTTTGGAGCTACATGACAAAGTATTGTACCACAACTAACAAAAACTGAGCAGGCAAAAATCTAAACTCATAAACCAAACGGATCAGGGTCCGGTTATTTGTATCACAAAAAGAGCTCGTCATTCTATCAAAGGCTTCACCATTGATTTATTCATTCACTTTTTCAACAGACATTTATTAAGTACGGACTGTGTTTCAGGCCCGGTGGACAGGCGCCATGCAAACCAGAACCCACTGCCCTCACAGGTCTCGGCGGACGCTGCAGGAAGCTGAGGTGTCCTGGCATAGCCGGTCACACTCAGTCGTAAGCACAGACACTCAGACACTTTAGGAATACAGCGACCAGGACAGTTAACTGCCGCAGGCAGCCGGCAAGTACAAAAAGAAGGTGATGCTTCCGGTGGAAGTGGACAGAAAGGGGCAGCTTTCCGACAGGATGGCAAAATAGAAAAGTGTGCAAGTACTGCAAGAAAATCAGTGTGTTGCCACGGTGTCCCCTGCATTCGTGCTGTTCCCATCTAGAAGGCCACTTAGGTAAAATGGCCGAAGGACTCGGGTGAGATGCGGAGTAATCCTCACTCTGTGTCGCGGGAGCAGGAAGATGTTGCTGCCTCTGGAGTGGGGAAGCTGGAGCTTCTGGGGACAGAGAGATGAGGTGTAAGTGACAGGAAGTCACCGAGCATTTCCAGCAAGAGCAGTAGTGGCATTCTCTGATTTGTAACTTTTAAAAAGATGGTTTAGAGATAATACAGAGGATGGATTGAAAGGTAGACTTCTTTAAATAGAAGTTCCTTTATTGCACTTAAAATACAATTTTATTTACAAACGCTCTGCTTGCGTAGAGCAAACCCTTAACCCGTCTGCTGCAGCAGGAGGGGCACAGCTCCGACCTGGCAGGTGAAGTCCAGTCAAGCACAGGTGGTCTCAGTGTTTTAATACGTTGTGCCCCCATTTTGCAGTGGCACGGAGCAGTTCTGCTTAGCGTACCTATAAACCTAACAAACTGTGATGGATCTCGTACCATCCACACCAAAAGTATGTTCAGTGTCAAAACATAGCACGTACCAATTTAGATGTACATGTTTTCTGTCGTTTGTCTTCCTTGTCCCCACCCATAGTCTCCACGGGCTCTATGGGACCATAAGGTGACTTGCTTGGTCCGGTCCTTTGCTCTGAGGTGTTGCAGTGAACCAGGCACTCTCTGAGAAGGGTCACTTCATGCCTTAAGGTCAACAAAAATGGTTAAAGGAAATTTCTCAAAGTGAAAACAACAATACATATGTTAGACTCATGATGTTCAGACTCAGAAGACATGAAGTAATTAAGCCAAGTTGCTTCTGAATATACCGTGAAGGGCTGAGGAGTTCGTGATGGTTCGGGCTGGTGGGATGCTTGGCGACACAGCCAAGGGTCCTGGCAGGTGATTGGTTCATCCTGTTTTAAATCAACTTAACTTGGAAATCATCTTTTTGGCACTTATCACCCCACTTCTTCTCTGCCAGCAGAGCAGATTATTATTCTCTTTTTCCTTTTTTACTTTTAAAAGAGATGAGAGACTTTAGAATACTCAGTCTCAGACTTCTTGAACCAAAGAATCCAGGAAAATGATGCCCCACCTGCCATTTACAGGTGACCAGGGAGATCACTTTGTAAGTCAGGGGGCCTGAAAGTGAACTAATTCCACTTCTTTCTTCTTTTGTCTGTGTTGACAGATTCTTGTCTTTTATTAGCCAAGGAGGAGGGGAAGAGGGACTGGCGATGACAGGTTACCTAAGGTCAGCTGAGATTGTAGACCGATGAAAGGTTTTCAGCCATTGGCTTTTTAAAATACGTGTATGTCCGTAAGGCTCCTGCATTCAGAATTTCGTCTCAGCTGCCATTCTGTTTATGACAGCTCAATTGACGTTAGGTGTGACCAGCTCCTTTGCGGCCCGAAGCCTACTCGGCCTTCGCTGCACAGGAACTCGGGAGACTGGGTGGGTGGCTTTGAGGACTGTTGATCTGCCATGTTGAGGGTGGGGTGGGAAAGCGGAGCCTGGTCTACAAAACTGCCAGTTCCCTTGGTAAAGCACCGCCTGAAGCCTTCCCACTAG
>NW_011889228.1:122203-123691 GCF_000151845.1 Pteropus vampyrus | reverse complement strand
GAGGGGAAGAGGGACTGGCGATGACAGGTTACCTAAGGTCAGCTGAGATTGTAGACCGATGAAAGGTTTTCAGCCATTGGCTTTTTAAAATACGTATGTGTCCGTAAGGCTCCTGCATTCAGAATTTCGTCTCAGCTGCCATTCTGTTTATGACAGCTCAATTGACGTTAGGTGTGACCAGCTCCTTTGTGGCCCGAAGCCTACTCGGCCTTCGCTGCACAGGAACTCGGGAGACTGGGTGGGTGGCTTTGAGGACTGTTGATCTGCCATGTTGAGGGTGGGGTGGGAAAGCGGAGCCTGGTCTACAAAACTGCCAGTTCCCTTGGTAAAGCACCGCCTGAAGCCTTCCCACTAGACCCAGGCAAAACCCTCCGCCCGAGGCTGTGGTCTCTACATCCTCCAGGCCTTACTTGGCCCCTCAGAGCATTCTCTCTCTGCGTGGACAGACACCTCATCCACCAGTGCTCTGTCTGTGATTTGCCAGTTCCCTGTTATTACGGCTCCTGTTTTGTGCCTCTGCCTTTGTGGCTTCTCTCCAAGCTGTGATGCTCTCCTAAGTTCTCTCCCTTAGAGTTTAAAATTTCACCTTACCGCACTTGCCCCACCCCTCAAAGCTGCTTTGGAATTGGTAAGGCCGGAGATGTGACACCTGTAAATACTCCAACTCCTCTGTTGTGCATCTAGGCCTTTTGTTCGCAGGTCCTGGGACTTCAGAGCCGGAAGAGACCTTAGAGGTCACTTACAGAAGGGGACGGGGAGGCCAGAGAGATTAAGGGCTTTTCCCGGTGACACGGCAGCACCGTGAAGGCCGATGGCCTTGAAGACGGTCTTGAGACCCAGCGACACCGCGAGACGGTCTCGCAGTCATCAAAGGGCGGTTGACTCACGTTCATTCCAGGTTCAGAATGGAACCCTAACACAGAAACGGGTGTCCCGGGCACTCTGGGTAATGTCTAGTTCTGTGGCGTGGATGCGCTGCAGCGCATCGTGCTCTAACTCACACCGGGAGCGGGGGCGTGTGTCATATTCTGGAAAGGTTCCTTAGCTTTTGTGCAGAGTAAGCTTTTCTCTTCCGCTTTCCTGGAGCAGCCGTTCACTTTCTCAAAGCAAATGTTTACTACTTTTATAATCGAATTGGACCATGGTCATCGTATCGTTGTAGCAGTAATGTCACCTCTGGACTGTACAGCCATGGGGGCGGGGATGGGGCTGGTTCTGAGTCACCATAGCTCAACGTCCAGCACAATGCAAATACTCAAGTGCTGTTGGCCGACCGGATGAATATTTATGCTTTTTCCAACTTACATGTAAAGTCTATAGGATAGGACCTTGGTTCTTATTAGCTTAAAGCCAGCCAATTAAAGCCGAATCAGGGTTTTTAAATAAAATATGCTAGAACAGGAGTCATGAATATAAATGCCTGTAGATGCAAGCAGGGGCCATAAATGAGCAGAGCCAGGCCAGGTGTCAGAAGTACAACACAACAGT
>NW_011889228.1:117499-121033 GCF_000151845.1 Pteropus vampyrus | reverse complement strand
TCTGCGTGCACAGGCCCTTCATAGTGCACAGTCCATCACCCGTACGAGGGCAGCGTGCGACTGCGTGAGGTCTCATCATATGCTGCACGAGAGCATGTGCTGTGATCACTGCCTCTTCCTCAGCACTGTCATTTGTAATCACACGTAGTTTCTAACCTCACTCACGGGTAGTGTCTGAGAGGGCCAGCTTGGTCCACTGATGTCCCTAGAAAGCCGCAGTCCGCCATACCCGCCGCCTCCCAGCTGGCCCTCTGAATATTAGCGCTCGGTCGCAAACAGGACATGGACGTCTAGCTGCTCCCGTTGAAAATCTCTAAGCCATTCGCGTGAATGAAGCAAGTTTGAAAACTACTTACACTAAATAATACTATATGTTTCTACAGGGCTATTTTTTTAAATTTTCCCCGCAAAGGAGCTCTCGCCCAGTCACTAGAGCATGCTGGGAGGCCAAGGGCACAGTGGGGCCGAGACTGCAAATAGGACACGTGTGTTGACTTTTCTTCCACTTTACTTAGACTTCTAAAATGATACTGCAGACAGTGAGCCTGCTGTGTGACAGGCTGATGGGCAGCACTGGCGTGAACCCCCTGGGGGCCCTCGGTACCCCGGCCTCTGTCACCCAAAGCTGCCTCAATGGCAGAGGCGTCCAGACCGGGGGTTGGAGTCACTGTGCGTGAAGACGGCTGTCAGCAGGGGTGGTGCTGGGTGCTTTTGTTTGTGTCTTGACCTTCGGTGGCCCTGATGCCAGGTCCAAAGTGCACACTGGGCTTTGCAGGCTTCGCCCCGTCGTGGCTGGACCTGGCCCATAGCCTTGGCCAGGTTTTCCTTCTGCCCTTCAGCAACTTCCACCTCTGTGGAAGATCCTTCCTCCCCTCCTGACTGCCTCGTGTAACAGTTTCTTTTCTTTTTTTTCTTGCCTTGGTTATTTTGTTTCGTTTCCATGGAAACAGAGCTAGAAGATACTACAGGATTATCAAGTTGGCTTCACAGGTCTGAGGCTCCGAGACACTAGTCACCTTTGCCTTGGGAGCCATGAGAAGGGAGGGGCCCTGAGTGGCAGGGCCCGGCCCCCCCTCAGGATGTTGGCCGAGACCTAAGACTTTAGTCAGCAGATCCCCGGGGTGGCGGGTGATCCCTGCCCCGGAAGCCCAGTGATGCGGTTGTTTCAGCTGACTGCCTGCCCCACTGGGCTCTTGGCGTGTTCTGACCCAATTTGGTGACAGTCCTGGTGTCCTTCAGAATGTTCTCTCTCCAGCCCGACCTGATTCTCCGTCATCTGATAGCAATCTCCTGGCCATGGACTCGGCGTGCTGGTCCAGCGGCAGGTTGTCTCATTTCCGCCTCCTAAGTGCCTTTTGAAGCCACCTGGTGACCACGAGCAGGGTCAGTCACTGGGCTGCACTGGGACCTGCTCTGTTCTAAGGTCCACAGCGATTGGGACGTGGCCTACCCATCCCGCATACCACACTTGCCAGGACCTGTGCGGGGAGGGGGTTGGTGGGCTTTAGGGCTGATGAGGGTGGGCTCCTGGAGGGTTCTTGCTGGATGTTTGTGACCAGGGCTTCCCTTTATGGGGAGTAAAGTGGGACAAACTCCAGTGGCCTTAGAGGCTTGATGCGGAATAGTGAACGAGAGAGCATTTAGATAATGCCCAGTGAGCATTAGATTTAAGATCCATTTGGATCAGCTTGGGGCTTTATGAAAAATTCAGATTCCCGGGCCCTACCCACAGAGATGATGGTCCAGGGTACAGCCCAGGGAAGGGGGGTTTTAATCAACACAAGTGATTCTGACTTAGAACCTGTCGATATGCCCACCTCCTGAGGCTGCAAATAAGGACGCCGAGGGCCCGGCCCACAGAGGCCACCACCCATTGGTCCTGTCCCCAGGTGCTGCAGGCGGAGAGGGGACCTGACTCCATGTCACACGGCCTCCCTGCTTGCTCACCTTTCATTTCGGTGACTCTTCCCCTGGCTCAGTGAGAGGTGGGCTGTGCTCCCCGAAGAAGACTTGGAGGACAGGAAAGCACAAAAGTAGGAGGGATGGTGGCTCAGAAAGGGGACTGGAGGACTGGTGAGGACAGCTGCCATTGCATCTTCATTGGCCAAAGCATCCAGTCAGCTCTGAAAACAGCCAGCCACCAGCCCGTGCGGTGTGTGGCCAGCCAGTCACGTGACCGGACGCAGCAGGAATGGCCTCCCCGTCCTGCTCCTCTGGCCTCGTCTTCCTTTTCTCCTTGTGTCCCTTCCCTGTGTGTGATGGGAAACACCGCGCTGGAAGGAGACGTTACTACGGAAGTTGCACTGTTCAGTGATGTCACACTTCTTTGGCTTGTTTTTTTCCAAGAGTATTTAGATGGGACATCATGTGGACGCAGGTATGTGAAGGTGTCCCCAGTTCCTAGAGTCCACGAGACAAGATACAGCAGCACAGCCCGCATCCTCGGCATTTGTCGCATTCTCTTTTCTCAGCAGATGCCGAGGGAGGCAGCGACAGAGTCCTAGCGGAAATGCCTTTTAAAACTGACTTTATCTCCCGATTTGAGTTCCTCTTTAAAGTAGCCACGCAGCTCTTTGATGCCTAGCGTACAATCTCAGATGATTTCCTTTGCAGTCTTCCCAGGGCTCGCCAAGACCTCACAGACGGGAGGATGCTTGACGCCTTCGGGATGAGTTTTCTTTTGCTTACAGACATTCATCACCAAATGCCAAGAAATGGCAGATCTATGGGACAGGACAACCAGCATAAATCACATTTTAAGGCGCCCAGATAAGAGCAAAGTCAACATCCCCACCACTGCCGCAAATCTCCCTTGGAATTAGAAAGCAGTGTAAATCTCAAGTTATGGATAAAGTTGACATTTCTGCACTGTGTTCTGCTGACATCATAAAAACAAACCACTTGTTTCCCCTTCTGAGTGTGCCTGACTTTGAACCAGAAGTAAAGACGGTTTTAAAGAAACACAAAACTGTGGTCAATGAAAGTGATTTTAAACTGGGAATGTTCTTTTTTTAAATCACTGAAAGTCAGCGTCACACGTTGGAGCCTCTTAAGAACTTTAATCACACTGTGACAGCAATTTCCTGGATAAATGAGCCTCTTCCCCGTGTTGGATAATAGTCACACACAGATCCGCTTTGGCGTTCAGGCTGCACAGCATCATCCCCAAAACAAGGCACCTGGTTAAGAGCGGGCAACGGTGGGAGTCGTGATAAAACAGGAGGGGCCCACGTGGGCTTGGGGTGCGTGTCGGAAACCAGCCGACCAAGTCAAACCAGGTCCCTGAATGGGGGAGTGGGGACTGAGAAAAAAGAGAAGACAGACAGGGTGCAGGAGGGAGAACAGATCTCACAACTGTCTCTCCGAGTTTATTTCTTATGCTCCTTTTTATACATAATCTGTTCCTTTGTGTATCCCAAGATAACATAGTTAAAGTAACATCTTGAAGATCAAGGTACAATCGAAACTCCCTTCGTACCTCCTGTTTCTAATCTTAATCTTCTTCCTCCTGGAATTCCTCAGAACCAGCCTTTT
>NW_011889228.1:115630-117449 GCF_000151845.1 Pteropus vampyrus | reverse complement strand
TGAAAGTGATTTTAAACTGGGAATGTTCTTTTTTTAAATCACTGAAAGTCAGCGTCACACGTTGGAGCCTCTTAAGAACTTTAATCACACTGTGACAGCAATTTCCTGGATAAATGAGCCTCTTCCCCGTGTTGGATAATAGTCACACACAGATCCGCTTTGGCGTTCAGGCTGCACAGCATCATCCCCAAAACAAGGCACCTGGTTAAGAGCGGGCAACGGTGGGAGTCGTGATAAAACAGGAGGGGCCCACGTGGGCTTGGGGTGCGTGTTGGAAACCAGCCGACCAAGTCAAACCAGGTCCCTGAATGGGGGAGCGGGGACTGAGAAAAAAGAGAAGACAGACAGGGTGCAGGAGGGAGAACAGATCTCACAACTGTCTCTCCGAGTTTATTTCTTATGCTCCTTTTTATACATAATCTGTTCCTTTGTGTATCCCAAGATAACATAGTTAAAGTAACATCTTGAAGATCAAGGTACAATCGAAACTCCCTTCGTACCTCCTGTTTCTAATCTTAATCTTCTTCCTCCTGGAATTCCTCAGAACCAGCCTTTTTCCTTTTATATGCAAGCAGGCCTCCCGAGATAATCCATGCACTCCTTTGAATTTTGGGAGCTTTAGCTCCCTACAGTGCGCGGACTTCCCTGAGGCAGCTCTTCCAGAAAGATGTCTGGGCTCCACTGCCTGTGAGGCAGAGGTGTCTCTCATGGGCGACCTCCCAGAAGATGCTAAATGGTTGTCCAGCAAATGGAGGTCAGGTAGAAGCATTTGTCTCTACATACTGACTACAAGATGCTTCCAGATTTTATGATGAACTTTTTTGGGGAAAACTAAGTATTTTTTGTCATGATTAAGTATTGAAAGTGGTTCTATTGTGGTTTTGTAGGAGAACCATTCTTTTCCTCATAAGAATATCACATGCCATTTATCAGAACCAACACAAAAATCATAACCTGTAGGGGCAACCATCTTCCAACAATTCTGGGCAAAAGGTATAAAACTACATGGCTAAAGAAACTATATTGACATCAATAAATGTAAAATGCAACAAATATACTGATGAATAAAATCCTGTGCCTTTTAGTGATACTGTAACTGCAGATCACAGTTTTGGTTTTCAGAGAACGCTGGTACCAGGCAAGCCCGTCATAACAGAAAATACATGTGAATGGATTTTTTTATAGCACTCTGGACAAAATAAATATATCAGTCAAAACTGAAAAAAGCAAATGGCAAGATACAATAACTTTGAAATTAATATATATAGAATCATAGTGTAAGTAAACAAAAAAATACAACTGTCACCTCTTCACTGCCTATGTATGTGCCGTGTTTCTTTTGCTGCACAAACCAGTTATTCAACTTGGCATAAATTTCCCTTATATTTTTTACTCTGACAAACTCTTGTTTTAGTCTCATCTCTTTCCCTGCCCCTTCCCTTTGAGAAGATGTATGCACAGACAAAATGTGTACCTGCTAACTGTTCTTTAGAACAAGTCACAGTGTGCGCAGTGTCCCCAAGCAGAGTTTGCACCATGTGACACTCTCACTGAAGCTTCCTGCCACCTGCTGAACTCAGTCCTGGAGCTTGAGCTGGAAGAGACCTCACAAGTCATCAGGTCACTCTTACTTTACAGGCCAGGGAACTGTGACCCTCAGATGGTAACTAACGTTTTCAACATTGCTCCACTGCCTGGCAGCAATAATGGTGTCGTGTCACATCCCCCAACCCCAGCCCCGTGCTTGTCCCACCTCCTTTCCTACTGGCGGAGACGTGAGTTGAACCCCTCTTTGCTTGTTTGGAAGAGGCGAGTGAGG
>NW_011889228.1:87966-114250 GCF_000151845.1 Pteropus vampyrus | reverse complement strand
ATTTAAGAAGTGGAGTCCAAAGTAAATATTTGACAACAGGTTTCATTAATCTGAGCTTCCGCATCCACAATTGCAGCAAACTGTCTTCAGTTACTGTGAATGGCTTCTGATGCTCTGGCAGAGCAGGGTGCGGATCCACCTGCGCTCTCATTGACCGGGATTGGGTGCTACTTGGTGACCCAGTTGTCAGACGTTCCAGAGCATCTGGATGTTGAGGCTGTGCGTTGGGAACCCCACACCCTCGATGAGACCCTACTCTCTGACCTACCCGCCGCCACCCTCCAAGCTTCTCGCTGTGTGAATGGGACATTCCCCATTTTTCAATAAATGTTTATCGAGCAACTATTATGTGCCAGGCACTCTTTTAGGTCCCCGCCTTTGAGGGATGAACATCTAATTGGGAGAAAAAGAGAGTTACAATAACACCTCATTACCTCAAGAGTTAAGTGTCAAAAGTAATTTTTAAAAAAGATGTGAGAGACAGAGTATGACTTCACTGGGTGTCACAAGAGGCCCCTGAGCCCTTTAATAGCAGTGTCGGCTGCCTCTGCTCTGTGGTGCTGCAGCTCACAAACTAGATCTGCATTCCTGTCAGAAGAAATGAAAACCGTTTTTGAAGAATAGCCAAATATGCAAGAATAAGCATCTACACTTGGAATACATAAACAGGATCAAACATAAAGAAGCTGGAAAATGAGAGTAACCTATTCTCGGCAGAACAACTTGGTTTTGTAAACCAGTTTTGCAAATGGCCTCCATTCCTGAAAACACAAGAGACTTAATTCTGCCCCCTTTTGCCCTAAGAGCTGAGAAAGTCACTGCAAAATTACCAGGGCAGGTATGGTGTCTGCAAAATCTCCAGGAAATGCTGTCATCACCTTCTGCTAATGAAAGAAATGAGATGGGGTGCAGTTCAGGGGGAGAGGAGAGGCAGAAAGACCATCAGAGACTTGATGGGACCTACTCCAAGTCTCACCTGGAGGCCTAATGGTCTGAATGCTGCACTCGGCCTCCCCAAAACTCCAGCAAGAAATAGTTTCTGAAGAGGGGAAGGTCGTGACCCTGGGCTGCGGACCTGACCGTGGAAATGTGGTTCTCGTTTGTTCCAGTCATCGCTGTGTTTCCAATCTTACACTTGACATTGATTTTTTTGTAAGCTTTTTCTTTTCTTCTTGATCCTAAGCAGCTCAGACAGGGCAATGTGGTCCTAATCATGCAGGCGCAGCACGCTCATCAGCCCGTAGGACCCTCCTTCCTGGTAGTCTCCAGTAAAGTCGCAGCAGGCTCAGGGGTCTCTGGGGACTATTCAGCAGGCAGCGTACAGGCCCAGCGCGCCACCCCCCTCACACACAGCCTTCCACCGTCCTCTCCCACCACCATGTCCTCTTCACATAATCATGTCCCCGATTTGGGTCAGAATTGCTAAAAAAAGAGGGCTTCTCACGTGTATTTAGATAGACATCTTATTGGCTTTGAACAACAAAAATTGGAATAGATAAGAAAATACTTCTATCTGGACTTTTCTTAAATGGTTTATATATTCAGGGTAATTGTTTCGGTGCTTTACTTTCTTTTTTTCTTGAGAACCTTATACATTTTTTTCCTTAACCAAAAACTCTTTCACAACAAATGCCAAGTACACTACTATTTAATGTTTTCATCGCAGATGAAAATTCAACACATAATACTGCAATTGATTCATCAGTCTGCGAATGACACCTGGTCAGCAGTTTCTAATTTTTAATCGTGGTGAAAACCATTTAAAAAAAACAATCTTACGTCAAGTACCAACATATAAAGTCAGTAAGGGGGACTGACAGGCCTAAACGCGCTCTCTCTTTGACGGTCCCGGCTCCTCCCCTGTCACACACACATGCCACGTGTTCTGTCCCCACGCACGTGAGGGGCACACGCACCACGCGCATACCATGCCCCTCCCTGGAACGGAAGCCCCTCAGGGATGCGATGCAGAGCCACAGCTCTAGATAGGCCTCACGACACCACACTCTGCCTGGCCGTGTTGGTTGCCCTGGATACAACAATCTTTCCAGCATGCCCATCAGTGGGCTTTTGCTTGTTCATCTCCAAAGGCTACCGTGGAGATTTAAGAGGCGTCATGTTGAGCTCATTTTTTATTTCTTCTTGCCCTTTGATGAAACCAGAAATAAAAAGAAAGACAAATTATTGTCATAAAATTGCTTCAAAAAGGACCTAGAGATTTCACCTAGATCTGCTCTTGAGCTTAAGTTTGTCATTTAGTTTGTCGATATGTTAAACAAGCGTTTACTGCACTCCTCCGTGCAAGGAGTTGACTCTCTAACCCACCCAGGTGGGGGCAGCATGACCAAATGGGAAAGACTGGCATTTGGAGTTACCCTGGTTCTGCCAGTTGCCGTGTCCCCTCCCCTCCCCCTGGGCTCAGTGGTCCTCTGTCCTTTGGGGAGGATAGTGCCTAGCTCGCAGTGCGATCCTAAGGCTCAGTGGGCTCATGCACGTGAAAATACCTGTGCTGGCGCTTGGCCCCAAACCCACTGAATTTCCCCTGCGGTGGGAGGGGAAGGGAGGGGTGTGGCTAACCTTGGCTTTAACCACAGAGTGGAGAGTAAAAGCTGACATCTAGTGGCCACAGTGACATTTGCACTTCATCTTGCTGCAGGGTTGGGTCTCAGAAGCTCCCAACTGGGACCTGCATCAGAACCACCTGGAAAACCAGACCCTCTCCTGGAGGGCCTGGTCTGCGGTCCGGGCGAGGGGGCGGCATCTAGCTTTGAGAGCTCCCCTCAGTGATTCTTACCCATTAGGACACGGACATCTTGGATAGACATTGTTCCGTCTCCCACACAATCTCACTCAACCTTGGGGAGCCGGGGACGCTTCACAGAAGAAGGAGTGTCTGAACTGAAACTTGACAATAAAATATTATATTTTGGGGATGGGGGAGGTGGGATAAGTGAAGGAGGCATATCGGTCATAGAGGGAAGATTTCCCCAACTGAGGGAAGGTGTGAGAAGATGCAGAGGTCAAAAGAAGCAAGTTTGTGGAACTTGACAGAGTGCTTTAGGGCTGTGCAGTGTGTGTGTTGGGGGGGGGGTGGTGTGGCGGGGGATGAGAAGGCCCTAAAAAGTCATCGAAGGGCAGTCACGGAGAACAATGTCAACAGCTGTATTATGAACTTCGGGATTTACCCTAGGGTAGCAGGAAGCAGCTGAAGACCTTTAAGGAGAAATATCATTTCACTCTGATGTCGAGTGAAGATCTGGAAATGGCGTGTTTAGAGGCCGCCACAGAAATCCAGAGGAGAGACGACAGCCGCCTAAACTGAGGGCCAGTGGCAATGACACTGGTTCACACCGTGAGGCTCTTTCAGCTTCTTCGGTACGACCTCTGCAGAGCACTCATTTTCTCTACACCTCATTTTCCTTATCTGTAAAACTGAGACTAACGCTAGAGCTCCCCGGAGCTGACCCAATAGGATTGTTCCGAGGATTAAAGGAAGAGATACACATTTCAAGCCCTTAGTACAGAACCTAGTATATAAAGGTCCAATAAAAGTTATCAGTTGTTATTTAATGGTCATTTCTGTCAGAAAGGAGACCATGAGGGCATTCTAGAGAATCTTGGGAGAAAGGGTGAATAAGACCAGTGAGGTAGACCAGGAGGCCAAGGTCAAGGCTCGTGTGGGCAGTGGATTCTATGGGGCAGCTGACAATGGCTCAGAACACAGGCAAGGACTGGATGTGGGGCGGGGGTGGTTGGCTCTGTTGTGACATGTTGAATTGTAGAGTGATCGTGAGACTGTCGAGTGATGAGAGCCAATAGACTCTAGTTGGATATGTTTGGAAAGGCTTAAGCTGTGTATCCCCACTTAGGAGTCTGAATCCGAGAGAAGGAACGAGGGAAGCCGGACACATGTATCACGTGAGGACAGGCCTAGGATAGAGTCCCAGATGACATGGCGGAGGGGAACTCAGCCCTGTCCTCCTGGTGTGTAGCACCTGACTGGGCCTGTTCGCTGTCTCTGCCACACAAGCCCATCTGATTGGGCTCCCTGCACGCAGCTTAATGGCCGACTTGCTCCGCACTGCGTCTCCAAAGTCACGTCCAGCTGGCACACGGCCTGCTCAGTGAGCGGCTCCCGTTGGACAGTTACGTTATAGGCGCCCTTTGAAGCTGGAAAAGGGTAATAAGTATAATATACAGTGAGAGGAAGCCCCCAAGGGTTCTTGAAAGTCTGGCATGAAGACGACGCTGTGACGATGTGCAGGCGGAGTTAGGGGTGTGTATTAATGGGTGGGTGTGAAAAGTTGGTAAGTTAAAGTAGAATAATTACTCTGAGGTGAAACCATGAGGGAAAAATGAAAAAATGTGATTATTGGGTAGTGATTACGGTGATAGTGGTGGTGGTGATGACGATGACGATGATGATGACGATGACGATGATGATGATAATGATATGCACAAATGAGGCTTCTGGAACGACAGTGCCGTTAAGACCAGCTAAGTGGTCACCGGGATCCCCGGGTGATAGTGCAGCCGCATCTGGTAACGGATCTCTTTCCGGCCTGTAGTTCTGGGGCGACGGCAGCCTTCCATCCTGGGCCAGTGCCTGAAATACTTCTTTTCGTGTATTTACACATTCGTTCCGCAAACATGCAGTGAGCACCTGCTGCATGTCGGGACACAGAAATGGGGGAGACATCGCGCTCCCTCTGCCCAGGAGGGAGCGGCATACCCTATCAGTGGTATAGAGAAAATAAACAGATTAACAAGCTACGACATTGATTTTATAATCTGGATATAGGACATTCTATCAAAATGCTTCATCAAGGCCCGTCATGACATCCATGTTTCTAAACTAAATAGTTCAATGTCCTCATCTCACTCGACCTATCAGTAACATTCGAAGCAGTCGTCACTCCCTATCCTTGGACACTTTCTTCCCTGGCCCCCTGGTTTGACTTCTGCCTTACCGCCTCGCCTGTCCTCGTTAGTCTCCTTCGACGCTCCTTCTTCACCCTCGTGACCTGTAAACACTGGACATGAGGAAGAATGAGAGTTGAATGAGGACCTCTTCCCTATCTGACTTACCTCCTTGGTGACCTTACGTGATGTCTTGGCTTTAAAAACCATCTGTTGCTGAAGGCTTTTATGTTTTTATCTCAAGCCTGAGGTTTACCCCTAGCCCAGTCACGTAACCGGACTGACGCCTCCTTGTGCATGCCTCTTAGTAATGTCTGAAATCCAGCTCCTGGCCGTCACTCCAAACCAGGGCTCCGCACATCCCTCCCACCTTGGTCCTGGTAACCTGACTCTCCTGGTCGCTCAGGCCGAAACATTCAGACGCATCTTCGACCCCCTTATTCTCTCACACCCCACAGCCAACCAGTCAGAAAACCCTTAGGCTCCATTGTCACATACTATCCAGGGTCTCGTCCCTTTACCAAATACCTCACCTGTTCATACCATGGGCATCCCTTACTTGGACAATTGCAAGAACTCCTACCTGTTCTCCCTGCTTGTACACCTGCCTCCGCCAGCCATGTCTTAGCTCAGAAACCAGGTGATGCTGGTAAGCACGTTAGATCGCCCTTCTGCTCAGCCCCCACTTCCATCTCACGCAGAGGACGAGCCAAAGTCCCTACAAGGCCGACTACTTCTCAGACCCCAGCTGCAGCCTTTGGTCACTATTCTCCATCATACCAACTCCTCGATGTCTGCCAGACACGTGCATGTTCCTTCTGCTTGGAACAGCTGTCCCCCAACGAGCTGGGTGGCTCTTTCCTCTGCTGCCTTCAGATCTTTGCTCATACGTGAAGTTGGGAGGAGAGGCAGGCGGGCTCTTGTGACCCTGGACCAGCAGACTGCCACCCAGCACTGGTGGCGGGGGCGGGGGAACTTACCTGACATCATTCGAGGTGCTACCTCTGTGATTTCAGAGCCTGTCCCTCCAAATGCCTGAAAAATTCTGATAGCACGAAGAAATCCATCTTATACCAAATTATGTCTCTTTCCTTCAATAAGCCTCTCCCCAACAAAGCACAGAGAGGGTGACATGGTTGGCCACAGAGTCCTTTGGTCTGGGCTGTAAAGGGTAGATCCGAGGGCACGTGGAAAGAATGGCTACCTCGTGAACTCCACTCACGCTTGGCTTTTGGAAAAGACCTGCCTGTTCTGGGCTAACAAGACGATCCTTCACCTCATTAGGGGCTCATAAGGTGTCCCATTAAGGAGACTGCTGGGCAGGGATGGTCCCCAGGCAAAGCAGCAAGCAGACCACACACTGGAAGAAGAAGGCGGGGACAGGGTGAGGCGGGCAAGTCAATCTGGTCTCGCGATGGCACTTGCAATTCCAAGGCTGCTGTTTTCCCGTGGAAAGCTTTGCAGAAGAAATGTTGACGGCTTGGAGAAGCAGCTAGGATGGTTTGAATGAGAATTAAATATATATATTCCTAGCCCCAAGCCACCTGCCAGGATGAATCCCAAATATGAGTAAAGTTTGAAGGCAATAAAAGCCATTTTTAAGTGTTTAAAATGTGCCAGATACTGTGCACACTGTGTTACGTAGTGAGTTAATTTGCCCTTTGCAACAGCTCTCAAATTCGGTATTATTCTTGCTGTTATGCAAATTGGGGACCAAGGCTAAGGGAGACTGGGTGTATTGGCTCAGGTTGGTGGTAAAGGACAGGGCCAGGCCTGTTCCACCCAAAGCCTGTGCCTGCCACTGTACCGGGTTCTGGACATGGCAGAAAGGGGGACGCGTCCCACACAGGAGGCAGCTGAGGACAAGGCTAATCCCCCTGCACACACACCCTCACCCACTGGGGCTGCCCCTTCCTTCCTCTTTGGGCGCCCCTTCCGCAAGTAGCTGTGGAGCGTGGCCACTGTGGGGGGCGGACAGGCTTGGCCTGCAGAGTCACCAGAGCCATGAAGGCCTTCCTCCCATGCATTTCCCGTTCTGGTCCCCTCAGACCAGGGCTGGGCAAGGCGCTCCTGGGCCTGCGGGGCGGACGCTTTACACTCACGTCCCACAGCGCCCTCTGCATCCCGCACTGTTCACCCTGGCACAGCTTCGCAAGGACCGCTGGTTAGCATCTACGTTGTACAGAAGCGCCCTAAAGGAATGCGACAATGCCTGGGACTTCACCATTGGCGTTCTTCTAGACTGCGGAGACTCGCTAGAACCGAGAAAAGCACTGATACCTTAGCACAGACTGGCCCGAAGCCTGGAGTGCAGGCCTCAGAGGGAACAGCCTGGGCCTGTCGAGCAGTGGGAATGAACAGTTAAAGAGAAGAACCTGGGCACGAGTCACGTCCAGTTCACCACCTCGAGCATTGCAAGCGGAGCTACTTACGAATGAGCCCAGAGAGACTAACCTCAAACCACACTTTTCCGTGAAATAGCAGGGCTTGGACTAGGCGTTCATGCTCAGAACTCTTCACCGTGCATCACTATAATCACTAGATCCAGGGCCCACCAAAAATCAAAGTCAAAGGGACACAGCCTGACAGTGCGCTTCTGGGAGACCGGGTCAGTTCGGGCCGTCAGTCACTGACAGGCGGGGTCGGCTAGGCACGTCCAGCTGCTCAGTTAGGCCAGAGTTCGAGAAGACGCTCACCGCACCCTGTGGTAGCGAGTCACAGACAACAAGGGGCTGGGCGAGCACTTCGCGGGCCAACTCGTACAGGAAAGGCTGGGGTGCCCTGATGCTAACGGGGTCACGAGCAAGCCCCTCGCGCTCTAGCTGGCGAGGCCTTTTACCAGGGGTTGGCAGCCGAACCGAGTCGGTGGCAGGCACACTGGTTTGCAGTCTCACCAGATGAGATGGGAAAGGGCGCCCTGTCGTGAAGAGCTTCTCCCACTGAATTCCTAGCTGGTTCCAGTCCCTGAACCCCCAGAACTGCGAGGGGGCACTTGACCGTAGCTCCTGGCCACCGCCCTGCCCGCCAGCTCCCCGCACCTCGAACCGTCAGTGCTGCCTTCGGAGTATGTTTCCTTCTCAGCTCTGGCCCCATCCTGGGACACTGATTGTGGGTGTCCCTCGCACCACTCCCTACAACCCTAGTACCAGATCCCCCGACCCCCACTTCTGACACAGCTCTCAGAATTCCGTGCGGTAGGGAACGCTGCTCCCACGTTTCAGTAACAAAGTCTCTGCAGAAATGGAGACATTTTCACAGCTTCGATTCGATGTCACTCAACAAATACTGATTCAGTTTCATTCGACAAGTATTTATTATGCACATTTTGTGTGTAGGAGTTGTGCTCAGTACAGGTGGGGATCCACAGAAAATTAAAAATTCACGTATTTGTAAAGTCAAACAATCTACTGGAAATGGGGACAGCTTAGGGTAAAATAACCCTAATATATGATGAAACGGGTTGAATTTCATCATACATAGAAAATGCTGTAGGTGTCCAGAGGAGGAAGAAATTATAATCAAGTTAGGAGGATCAGGGGAACCTTCGTAACGGAGTTGGCATTTGATAAGTTGGCATTTCAAGAGAGGAAGTGACACCCTCAAGAGCACGTGAGGAGAAAGCACTGGAAGCTGTGTAGATCTGAGGGCTGGCCCAGTGTGACTGAAGCACAGGGACACGGGACTCCGGCGAGGGTGGGGGTCCGCCACGTGGCTTCCTGAAGTTCAGGGAGGGAGTAAATGAAACCGGCCTCGGCACACCAGAAGCACGGTCATTCTGACACAGCAGCTCCAGGCAGCGTGTGACCACTGACGCTTCCGCTGGGTGAGCTCGTGCTGAATGTGCTCCTGGGTCCCGGGAGGGCCGCTTCCCTGTTGTTTGCCTGGGACGTCTCTGCATGTCCGCCACCGCCGCCCACCAGCACGTTCCCCCTGCTTCGAGGCGCCTACCGCCCCACCACCTCTTCCACACGTGACCCGCTTCCCAGAAGACAGGGAGTCCTATCACCTCTAAGAGGTGAAATGTCACCCCAGGCCATCTCTTAGAGCTCTCCTCCTTCTCCCTAAAAGTGCCCCTCTTCCCGTCCTCCGCCCCCGCTGACATTTGGCTCACCCTTTCTGTTAACCGCAACTTACTAATTGGTGATGCTGACGCCTTGCCCATGATGCCACCATTTCAGACGGTGAAGTCCATGTGCTGTGGTTTCATCCCCGCCATTGTGTGCCTGCCGACCGAGCTCAGCAGCCACCCCAAGGCTCAGCCTGGTACTTGCGTGAGTGTGAGATAGATGCTCTTAGGGCGAAAACCCAACCTGCCAAGGGAAATCTAAACCTCGGGTCACATGCTCTACAGCGATCTGGGACGTGGCACCCAGCGATGAATTTCTTGCCCTTGTCAAGTGAAAAGACTGAGAAATGTGAGATTTTGCTACTTCCTTATAGGCCTGCGAGCTAACTCAAGAGGACACTTACAGATGGCTTCTCCACGTTGGTGACGCATCCAACATCCCCAGAGCAAGGATGGAAATGCAAGAGAGACACAGCTCTCCTACCAGTGTGTCCACTTGCGTAGAATGTGCTGAAGTTAAATGTGATAGCCAGGAAGCCTTATCAATTAAAGCACAACTGATTTTCAGAAATTCTCCATTGATTTAGAGTCTTTTGAAGGGCACAGAACTGAGATGTCCTTTTCCATCATTGATAGGAAGACAAAAGACTTTACTAAGCAACGTTGATCAGTGTATCCCCTGTTTTCTATCTCTAGGAATGATTTTCCCTAATTTCACATATATGTTTTCCCTGCCATCTGATTGGCTGACCTGAGTATCAGTACGAGTCAGAATGATCTAAAGCTTTAGCGCTGACCGTAGCGGAAGAACAAAGATTTTCCACACACTCTGACAGTGTGGAGAGTGGGGTGGCATCTTGGGACTTTTGCTCTGGGTGCATCATTTTCCACCATGCTTCAGAACTCAGAATACTGAAGAAGGTCATGGCCAAAACATACAGAGACATGGTGACAACATAAAAGACTTCAGGGAATTTAGGAAGTACATGTACCCCCTCGCTTTCTTTCTTCGTGGCCATTTTATTTTCACCAAACGTTCCTTTGCTCCTCCGGTGGTTTGCCTTCGTGTGCACGGCCCACGTGAGGTCCAGCATTAGTCGCTACACACGTGTGTTTTAACACACACGTATGCACATAACAATTCCTTATCTCTGTGGCCGAGAGTTCATAGATGCAAACTGGATGCACGGGAAGGAAGGGTTGCATCACCCCCAGGTTGGGTTAACATATTTGTATGGTTTCACGATGAGCCCGAAGCCAGACGCTCCTCAGGCCTGCCTGTCACCAAGCCTCAGGAACTGACAAAGACCAGATCTGTGAAACCGGGCCAGTTCACCAGTTCGCCCGCGTTCTGCACTCGGTGTGTGCTGTGCTCAGCTTCTGTGGATCACCAGACTCCAGCCTTCACACACTGCATTTTTTCCCTAATTCTATTCCAAAACCACACAGTAAACCTACTTAACCAAACACGTCTAAGGTGGGCATTCCTTTGGTTATGCTTTTTTTTTTTTATCCTTGCACCCCAACCTGCAAAAGACAGCCATTGCCAAGAGCTACCAGACTCACTCCTTGGAAAGCCTCTTGTCTGTTCCCAAAACAAAAGCCATCATTTACTGAGCGTTGGTGAGCATCCTGGAGCGAACCACATGGAACTGTTTTAAAGAACCATCTCTCAGGAGAAATCAGCTCACAGAGAATGACGACTCACACTCTCCTGGCTCCGCATGCCGCAGGACGCACCCGCCTCTCGGGTTGTCCTCCCTGATATTGCGGGGCCCCTCGCTCCGGTCCCGCAGACCCAGGCCCTCTCTACCGCGCTCAGCGTGGGCCCTTGGCCACCTGTTCTCCGGGTCAGCATGTGTCTTGTTGCAACCTAAACTGCACTTTCCTCTCGACTCGTCCAGATACTATCCCGCCCCGTGCAAGTGAGCCCTCATGTCCCCTGAGACCTCCCCCACCCCTTGGTCCACCTCTCTGAAGTCTGTTTACCCATGCTGTTTACTTTCCAAATGGCATGTTCTTAATTATGACTGTGTTGTGTCTTTTCATTAACTTCTCGTATTTTTATTTGACTTGTCATGGCCTTTCTTCTCAACACACCCTAAGTTTCTTGAGGGCGTAGGCCCTGTTTTCTACATTTTTGCATGTCCATGGCAATGAACACAGCGCAGTAGGGACTCAGGGCATATTTGTTGGTAATGTATAAAGACGGCATAGCTCAGGAACTCCAGAAGCCTAACCCTCATGAGAGACTGAGAAAATACATTCATTAATACCAGAAACAGAGAGCCAGCTGTCCTCATGGCCTGGACGTCATTCATGGGCTCTATCCCTACTGTTTGCTCCTCTGATGGCACCAGGAAGAGGCCCGGGTGGGGAGGGGGCTCTGAGCAGCCCCTGCTCCGCCTTCTGCCTGCTTCCCATGCCCGAGTCTGAACTTCCTGTCTGGGTCAGCCATCTAGTACCTGATCTCTCGCTGCCTTCTGTCTTCGTGCAGCAGTGAGTGGGTCTACCTCCCCTCCCACAGGTTTGTCTTCCCTCCCTCCCCTCACAGACATACGATGGGTCCCTGTGGTTATGCATCCTCTGTCACTCTGTCTCTCGCCCCAACCCTGACAGTCTGCCCATGCGTGCTTTCCATTACCTACACACTCCCCTATGTCCTCAGACCTCTCTTGGAACCTCCTCTACCTGTCCCCACCTTAACTGTCACTAGCTCTCCTGCAGTCCCCAGAAGCAGCACCTTTTCTCACGCCCTCGTTGAGTGACAGAGGATGGAAAAGCTCCCAGCCCACAGCTTGATGCCCAGCGAGTCCTCCAGAAACGGTTGAAATTACTATTCCACCGTTAAAGTTACCATCGTTTTATTCCTTGTGTGAGGCGGTGAGGTCACTGTTCCCCCACCGCCACCCCCGAAGCACTCGTGGAGCTTCCGCTTCGCGTTCTGGTGGAGACCCCTGCCCTGCTTGGTGCGTGCTGCCGGGCTACATTGCCGCTGCCTCCACCCTGGTCCTCGGCATGGCCTCTGGCTCGTAGATGCTTTGTCTTGTTCCCACCCCGCAGCCCTGCCTCTTTCGACTTCCCCTCTCTGCCATCTAGATTTCATGGCGGAGCAGTTCCATCCCACTCTTGGCCAGACCCTAAACTCTCTTGTCCGTCTTCCATTTTTTTCTGACCTGCCAGACGGGTCTCATCCCTGGGTGGTATCAGTTCTGCTTTACCTGTCCTAGCACCTGAACAGGTAAGCCCTGAACTCGACTTGCTAGTATTTGTACAGGAGTTTTTTCATACATTTTATAAGATAGATTATTCTCTCTGTGACATATTGTTCAGAGCAGTAGGTATTTTTAATTAGTTTCAGGTATGCAGTACATTGGTTAACCATTTATATGGTTTATGAAGTGATCCCCGATTATTCTATCAGCCATCGGGCTCTACACGCAGCCATTACACCACTATTGGCTGTGTTCCCTGTGCTGTCCTCTACGGCCCCATGATGGTTTTTTACCTACCCATTTGTACTCCATCCCTTCACCTTTTTCTCCCAACCCCCACCTCCCCTCCCCGCTGGCAGTCACCAGATCGTCCTCTGTAGGTATGATCTCAATTTTGATTTGTCTTTAAAGTCAAAAACCAAACCGGAAAAAAAAAAAAAAAAGCATTGTTAATCTCCTCGAGGTGGAATTACATCTGGAATGTTTTAATGAACATATTTTGCTCTTATAATAGGAAAAACATAAAGATTTGGAGAAACAAATATCTGTTCTTATAGTGTGCAATTAAAGCAGAGTTGGAAATTTTGGCTAATGTGTATGAAATTAAAGAAACATTGAGAAGTGGAGAGCTCAGGGGCACAGGAGTATAAGTTGGTCGCCCTGACAGAGGCGTGCAGGGAAGGCAGGGGGACCGGCGTGCAGGTGATGGGGTTAATCACCACACCGTGGGAGGAAGCAAGGGACTCAGCTTCTTCTTGGATGGGCCAAGCCCGGAGGCCAACGCTGGATAGTGGAATGTGACTCTATTAAAAAGCAAGACTGTTAAAGGGGGCCTAGAGTCCACAAGTGCCAGCATCGTCAGCTCATCGGCCCCAGCTGAGAAGACCCCAAATGGAATGGGGCGATGGAGTTAGGTTTGGCTGGACCAGAAGAAAGGACATGGGGACAAAATGTTCTCCAGAGAAGCCGAACAATAAAGAAACCAAATGACTCAGCTCTCACTCCGATTTGTTTTTTAAGTAGTAGTTGTCCTTCACAAGCGAAATCGAAATATATTGAACTTGAAAACACAACAAAAGATGAGAAAGATATTCAGAAATATATTTAAGTTTTGAGAAACTTTAGCAATCAAATGCCACCCAAGAAAAGAAACATCCCTGAATAAAAATCTTTTCACCAAATCATGTAAAGACTTTATGAGTTTTTCAAAAGAGAGCCACCCTGGAAATTTAAGTTATTTTTATCACTTTTATTGAAAAGGCCTTTTTCTCTGCTCTAAGGTGGAATTCTTTGATGAAAGTTCAGTAGCTTTGGGGTGAATTTGAATGTAGTTTTCAAAGCAATGAGAAAAATCAAGCAGTGTTGGGATGGCAAGCTTTTTTCAAGAAATCTTTTGAAAATAACCGAGAAGGATGCTTAGAGCTCCTAATTCTTGAGAGGCATGGTATTCAAAAGAGCAGCGATGCTCCGCTGTGACTACACAGCGTTGACTTCTAACACGCCCCGTAGCAAAATGAAAGTGAAATGTATTTGTTTTTAATTCACTGTGGACTCAACACATAGACGCAGCCTCAGGTCTGAGGCTAGGGAGGCAGACCGCTCTCACTGGTCAGGCCACTTTGCTTGTTGATCCTACTGGCCATTACCAAAGCCATGGCCCTCGGTTAGGGAGGACCACGACATCAGCCACTCAGGCAGTTGGCGGAGACATACTGAGTGCCAGGAGGGGAAAAGCGAGAGCGAGCAGGAACAGTGAAAGCAGGGGTCCTGTGCGACAGACCAGGAGAGCAAGCCGGCCTCTGACCTATACGATGGCACACAGTAACCAACACTGTCCCGGTCTAATCCAAGGAAGAGGTGTGTCGTTGCTGGAGTTTGGACATCTTGTTGGTTTTTGGAATTTTATTGCTGCTTTGGAATATAGTTTGGACTTAAAACTTCTCCTGTATACTAAAAGCCCTCCGTTTAATAATAACAGTAGTCAATACCCACCATGCTTCTTATCTTCCTGGCAACCTTTAAGACAGGCTTGTTTCCATCCACATTCTGCAGAAGAGAAATTCAGGTCCCAGAATGGGCAGCTGGCCCAGAGGGCCACAGCCGCTCAGTGGCAGAGAGAGGATCCAAACCTGGTCAGCCCAGCCGAAGCGTTGAGGTTCTGACTGGGGTGCCACTCGCTGTAGCTCCTGTTGTTACTGAGTGTCTGTTAAGGATGTGGCACTCTATCGGTTCCTGTAGGTGATGTGAAGTACAAGACAGGATTTAAAAACAATTTTTGATAAACACTTTCAGAAGCCCATGTCCACATACACTGAGCGTTTGGCCACACAGCCTTTGGTTCCATCTGTACCAACATCCCACCCCCCCCCCCCCCACTCAAAGTGAAAATGACTCACAAATATGACACCCAATACCCATCTGTCCCCAGGATAAGTATCTCAACCGGCTGAAGCAAACAGACAGCTCAGCGCTGGCTCTCTGGCCGGAGACCTATGCTGCCAGCCTGCCTGCGGTGACATCAGTGATGAGAGAGCACCCCACCTCCCGCTTAGCCTACCCGCCCATCACCCGGAGACCGACAACAGGAAAGTGGCCTGTTAGGGCCAAGCCTCACCCGGGCTGCCCTTTGCTATAACTGATAACGTCAGTAATAATTGGCATGTGTCACTGAGTACTGCATAGCACTGATTTGTTACAATACTCTCATCACAGAAATATTTCTTCTTAAAAATATTTAGAGACTAAGTAAACCCATTACAGTGAGGAAGAGTCTAATTATTTGGATGAAGCATATGAAATGAGGAATAGTCAACTTTTTTTCACCTATAGAAATGTTTTCTTATACAGAGTGTGTGTAGTTAACAGTCCTATCAAGAGCGCTCGCCAGCAAACCCACTTCTCGTAGGGTGTTCTGCTCAGTCAGAATGAAGTTCCATTCTCTGTGGCTCTCTCCCATTGTCACATATTCTTGGGGTTCAGTGTTGACTTACAAAATAACAACGAAGGGTGTGCGGGTGACAGTGGCCCCGGTGCTGGAAGGCATCCAGGGAGGTCAGGGCTGGCGTTGACATGCAGACCCAGTGAGCTTTCCCGTGGAGGGTCAGCGGGGCACAGGGGAAAGCCAGCTGCCAAGCAGGGAGCGTGTGGTGCGTGAGACGTGACGAATAGTCTGGTAAGCGTCACCGCTGCACTGGAAAAAATAAAACAAAGGCGTGACACAACTCTAAGAAGTATGACAAGTGACTGAGATACCACTTTCATCGTTTCTAAAGGAAGTCACATTGCTGAGACAGCCGAGGCCATGAAAGCAACTGCCACAGGGAGGAGACCAAGAGGCCACAGAGGAGATACGGGGACACGGGCTGGTGCCCCACACACAGCGTGAAATCACTGGCCACACCCGCCTGGATCATCGGATCTGTCTGTTCTCCCCATAAAGATCTTAGAGAACAGAAAGTACAACGATTAGCAAGGCAATTAATCTGGAAACCCAGCAGAGGGGTCCTGGCTGCCAGCTGGGAAGGGCTCCCTCCCCCGCACAGGCGCCGGCAGAGCCCCATGCGCCCAGAGCTTTGGCCCGGAACCGCACTCTGCAGACTGGGCCCTGGGCCCCACTCAGCTCACGCCTCTCCAGGTCATGGGTTACGAAGTGAAACTTTTCACTCTACGAGGAGTTGATTTTTGTGTAAGTAAAAAGGCAGGCTGTTTACAGATCTAATCATTTCCTCTTGGTCTGGTAAGTACTGAAGGGTGGTTATTAATTCATAAACGCATACTTATAAAAAGAGGTAGATTTGTGTATCTGAAGAAAGCATTTATTCCCCCTGGCTGATACTGAAACTGCCTTTGAACTTGGGAAGCATCCCGGACGCCTCCAGGAGCTCTGCTGTGGCCCAGCGGGGGGCAGAACGCTGAGCATCCTTGCCAGCAGAGGCCGGGTTCTTGAAGGCGCCTCTCCCTTCTCCGCACTTGCCCTGTGTGTTGTTGCGCTGCTAAAACCCTGCCTACGAGTCAGCCCTTACCTCTAAAACCTGTGGCCCTCTCCTCCCCCAGCCCACCCTCCAACGAAAACCCGCTCGAAGAGCTGCAGGCGCAGTGTCTGAGATCGAACATCAGTCCCCTGGAGATCTTGATAAAATGACATTCGGATCAGTAGGTCTGCGTTTCTAGCACACTCCCCGGACGTGTCAGCACTGCTGATGTGCGACCCACACGCCTGTTTTCCTTTCGAATGCTTTAAAGATTGTTTGGTGCTTAGAAAGATTTGTCTCTTGAAAATGCCTTCATGTCACCAACAGGCTGTTCTGGGCAGATGGGGCTGACGTCGGAAGCGGTGAGCACATCGCGCTATAACCATTCTCACTGGCCGCCCAGTTTTAGCTCTCAGCGTCAGCACAGACTCGATGACGGCCTAAAGGCTTGCTCTCAAAATTACACATAAAAATGGATTTTGCCAACACTGATTGACTTAATGTGCTTGTCCCTGAGACCAAGAGGCTTGTTTTACTCCATCTCAAATTGGTTATTTTCCTCCAGGTAGTTTCAATTATGGTATGGGGTAAGGCAATGTCCAAATTTAAGCACATAAACAGGAGCAGCCTGTGTGTTTAAATTCTGTATTTGATTGAGCAGAAGTGATTCTCGTTATTCTTCCTGCACTCCATGGCATTCATTTTCTACTTAGAGAATTCAGTCATTTTAATGTCCACAGAAACTATTGTGGGAAATGCAACTGGTCCAAAGTATGTTTAACCAGCTAGAACAGATGGGGATGGTGGGGAGCGAACTACGCAGCTTTTCCCAGATGCTTCAGAAGTGCTTAATTTGTGTTGTTTTTATCCAAAAGCATAGCTTTGTATTAGGTAGAAAATACCTTACTTGGAGAAAAAAATAAATGTGGCTGTGTGTGTGTGTGTGTGTGTGTGTGTGTGTATTTGCACCAATTCTTAGATTTATCCCTCACAGTCCTTTTTGAAACTCTCCACCGCTACACTTCACACTTCAGTAACACCCTCCCAGTCAGTGTCCTTGTCTGTGGAGGTCACCTGTTCAAAGTAGCTATCTGTTCCAAAGCGTGTTTGCCGAAACTTCCTTCATTTAAGGAAATTAAGACTTTGAGAACCATTTGTCATGTTATTCCATTTCAAGATATTTGCTCAGAACCGGAAGTGCCTCACCTGCCGTCCCACACCTTTGTCATATAAATCACACTGGAATCTCAGGTTTGGGGCCGCTGTTCTCAGTGGAGGCACGCCGGGCCGCTGTGCCGGTGAGCCAGGCTTAGTGACTGTTCTCTGTCCGTACCGACCCGTGCATTTAACTGCAAACTTGGTTTCTTTAAAAGAACAGAACTATTCGGGTGACCTGTTTCCTCGGTGAGTTTTGGTAGCTTGTGTCTTCCAAGGAACGAATCCATCTTATCTCAGCGTTAGTATGTATGTGCATAGAGTTCTTCCAAGTGTTCTTTTATTATAATGTATTTCGAGTCTAAAATGATATCATCTCTTTATTCTTAATATTATCATTTGTTTCTACTTTCTTATTTTCTCAGTCTGTGTAGGGGTTTATTAATTTTCTTGGTCTTTTTCAAGAACCAGTTTCTGGTTTTATTGATTTCTCTACTATTTTCCTGTTTTCAATTTTATGGCCTTCTGCTCTTTATTATTTATTTCCTTCCGACAACTTTGGTTCATTTGCCTCCTTTTTCTAGTTCCCTAAGGTGGGAGCATCGTGTTAATTTGAGGACTGACTTCTTTCGTGATAGATGCGTTTAATGACATATTTCCTTCTAACACCAATTTCGCTTTACCTCACCAGTTGTGAGATGGCATATCTTCATTTTCACTCAGTTTAAAATACTTTTCAATTTCCTTGGCCCGTGGATGACTTAGAATGACATGATTTCATTTCTGAGACTCGGAGATTTTTCCGGGGGATTTTCCGGATTACCCCTACCATGGTCGAGGGGGACACTTTGTGTGGTTTCAGCGCTTCCAAGCACATTAAGGCTGCTGTGCCCCCGTGCATGGTCCTGGAAGGGGCTCCACGTGCACCTGACAGGTGTGTTCTTTGTGCGGCGGGGCGCTGCTTCCCATGGCCTTGCTGATCTTTCGTCGGCTTGTTCCATAACCGGAAGAGGAACCTGAAAGCCTCCAGCTGTCGTTGTGGAGTCCTTAATTTCTCCTTGCCGTCTTCCACTTGGGTTGTAATGCCTTTTGTTGTTTTTCCGTTTTTCTGTGTGTACCAACATATTGGAGATCATATGTCGTGGTATGCTGACCCTGTGTCACTATGTATTGCAGCGTGTTGACATCTCTGTTCCTGGTGACATCCCTTGTTCTGAAGTTTCCTTTGTCTAACGTAGTAGAAACAACCCAGCTTTCTTTTGATTACTGTTTGTGTTGTATACAGTGTTCTAGTCTTTTCCTTTTAATTTATCTATATCGTAGTATTTCAAGGGGGCTTCTGGACAGCATCTGAGTCTTAGTTTTTTCGTCTAATCTAATAATCACTGTCTTTTATATTAAAGTAATTATTGATAAGGTTATATTTAGGTCTACCATTATTTTATTCATTTTTATTTTGTCTCCTTGGTTTCATATTTCTTTTTCCCTCTTGTTGCACTATTTTGGAATATTTGAACATAACATTTGTATTTCATGTTAATTTATCTAATGGCTTTTTATCTATTTCTGCAGCTATTTTAGTGGTTGGTAAGGACATTACTATATACATATATCCCTTTTTAAAGTCTATTAACATGAATACTTACTTCTTTGAATGAAACGTAGAAACTTCATCCTCCCCCTTCTATGTTGTATTTATCATTGTCACATATATCACATCTACATACATTATAAACCCTGCTAGGCAATATCATAATTTTGGCTTTTCATTATCATACATATCTCAAAAACTTTAGAGGAGAATATAATTTGTCATATTTGCCTGGTTATTTACCTTTGTGATACTCTGTCTTCATGCCTAAAATTCCCAGTTTCTCTATGATATAATTTTCTTTCTTTCTGCAGTACTTCTTTTAACACTTTTTTTAGAGAAGGCCTGCTTTCAACTACTTCTCTTAGTTTTCTTTCATCTGAGACTGTTATTATTCCTTCATTCTTGAAAGATATTTTTACTGGGGAAGGCTGAGTTGACTGTTCTTTTCTTATATTACTTTGAAAATGTGTCACTTCCTGCTGGCCTCCATTGTTTCTCGTGAGAAATCCACAGGGTTTCAAATGTGTCATTTTTTGTTCTGGCAGATTTCAAGGTTTTTAAAAAATAATTGGATTTTTAGAAATTTGATTAAGATTTAGCTGGGCTGTCTAGGCCATACCACCCTTAACAAGCCCGATCCCGTCTGATCTCGGAAGCTAAGCTGGGTCGGGCCTGGTTAGTACTTGGATGGGAGACCACCTAGGAAGACCAGGTGCTGTAGGCATAAAAAATAAAAAAATAAGGGATTGTGAGCTGACAAGGTCCTTGCAATATGTGAGGTCAACCAAGGGTTGCCTTGCCTAAAACGAACAAACAAAAGATTTAACTGGGCTTGGTTTCCTTTGGGCTTATCTAATTAGGGGTCCTCTAAGCTTCTTGAATCTGTAAATTTATGTCTTTCACCAAGTTCAGGCCATTTCTTCAAATATTTATTCTGCACCAATCACATTCTCCACTCCTATGACACAACTGGCAGGAATGCTACACCTCTTAATAGTATTCCACCATTTCTGACACTCGTTAACTTATCTCTTCCTGTATATTTTTTCTCTGTTGTTCAGATTGGGTAATTTCTACTACTCTATTAAAGTATATAGATTCTTGCCTCTGTCATCGTTAGTTACTTTGTTTTGTATTCTAAAGCATCCATTTGGTTCTTTTTACAATTTCTCTTTCTCTGTTGGGAACTACTGTCCATTCGTTTCAAGAGTGTCCAACCTTACTTCATGGAACACAGATATTATAGCTATTTTAAAATGTTATTGGATTTACATCATAAAGATTCAGATTACTACCATGGGGTACGCAGGTATTGAGTGTCTTGTTTCTTATGAGTTGTTGAGATATTTTTCCTATTCTTTGTATCTCAAGTAAGTTTGAATTGTACCTTGAACATTTTTAATATAATATTACGGGACTCTGGGAAGTGAGACGTCCAGTTCCAGCCAAGTTGGAGTAATAGAGACCAATTTCACCATCCCTTTGAAACAACCAAGTAAACTTCCAGAAGAAAACATAGGAGGAAACATTTACTATACTGGGTTAGGCCAAGATTTCTTCAGTGTGATACCAAAAGCATAATTCATAAATGAACAAACTGGTAAAGGGACTTTATCAAAATTAAAAATGGCTGCTCTTGAGAAGACTTGTTTAAAGAAGAAAAAGAGAAACAAACTGAATGAAAATATTTCTGAAACATACGTCTGATAAAGGACTTTTATCTGTAATACTCTTGAAACTCAGTAATAAAGAAATAAACTCAATATTAAAAATGCAGTTTTTTTCTCCCAGTCTGTAGTTTGTCTTTCCATTTTCTATGTTTTCTTCCAGAAGTTTAATAGTTTTAGGTTTTATATTTAAATCTATGATTGGTTTTGTGCTCATTTTTATATAGTACGAGGTATAGATGAAGTTCTCTTTTTTTTACACATGGATATCCAACATTTCTAGTAACATTTGTGGAAAAGAATATTCTTTTTCCACTGAACTGTCTTCGCGCCTTTGTCAAAAATCAGTTGTCCTTATATGTTGGTCTGTCCATATACTTTTGGACTCTTTCGTCTGTTGATCTATTTACCCATCTTGATACTATTTCCACAATTTTGTTTTATATAATAGCCTTGAAATCTATGAGTTAATTCTCCAACTTTGTTTTTCTTTTTAAAGTGTTTTTGGCTAATTCCGATATTTTGCATTACGATATATATTTTAGAATCAGCTTGTTGGTTTCTACCAAAAAAAAAAAAAAAAAGCCACCTGGGATTTTAATTGGGACTGCATTGGATATATAGGTTAATTTGGAAAGAACTGACATCTTAGCAACATTGCGTCTCCAGAGCCCTGAATATAGCATCTCTCTCTATCCAGGTCTTCTTTCTCTCATTAATGTTTTATAATTTTTAGTGTACAGATCTTGCTTACTTTTTGTCACATTTATTCCTAAGTATATCATATTTTGTGATGCTAGCCTATGGTATGGTTTGTAAATTTTAATTTCTGATAATATATGCAAATACAAACAATTTTCTATATTAAGCTTGTGTTCTGCAACCTCGCTAAATGCACTTACTAGTTCTGGTTGTTTTTATTTATTTATATGGTAAAATCGCATCAGCTTTTCGACGTAGATAGTTGTGTCATCTGCACATGAAGTAAATGACAACGCTAAAAACAAATAATTTATTTGAAATGCTCTCAAAAGGGGGAAGTTACTCAGTTTTCTTCCACCAAGCGGTTTGCTTCCAAGGAGTTTTAGACAATGATCTGTATGTGAAGAGAAAAAAAAAAATCCAAAAAACAAAAACCAACTTGGCAAAAGATTGAAGGAACAAAGCCTGGTTAGCCTCTGCTGTGTACAGAAAAGGCCAGAGGCCACAGGGGCAGCAGTGGTCTCAGAATCCAGCACTGTCCCCATGTGTTTGCTCTTCCCCTGACGACTTTCCCACCCGGCAGCGGCCCAGGGAGGCCTGCCTGCTCTCCCCCTCAGAGGCCTCTGGAGGCATGAAATAGCGCAGTGGTGCTCGGATTTCTTCTCCCATCGCTGCGGCTGATCACTTCAGAGCAGAGATTCGAGGCACATGCACGTGGTCCACCAGCCTGAGACATCCATGCAAACCCAGGGCAGCAAAAGGAATTACGAAGTGTCCTAAGATATTTTTGCCATTTTAATTTTAGAACATTGGAAGTAGACTTCTAAAATCGAAATTAGCCCAGTGACCTTAAATATCTAGCAAATAGTTTTTCTAATAAACTGCATAAATGGTACTGGACCCTTTATCCCTCCCCCACCCTAAAAAAATATATATACATATATATATACATACATGTACATATATATAGCGGATGGAACTATGTCCTTTCAGAAGGTGACTTTTTTCAAAGCCTTTGTCAACTTTAAAGAGGATGACATTCAATAAGAGCTAAAAGCCTCACATTTTTCATTTCTCTGAGCTTCTCTTGAACGCGATCTCTGATCCTGGTGTTTCTGGATAGACACCCTTTGTAACACCTGCCCTGTGATCTATTAAATTGACAAGCGAAGGGCCACATGGCCTGCTGAGTGCACCGAGTGCAACATTGACAGGAGAGATGACAACAAGGTTTGCTCTGGTTCACTGCAAAGACGCCTCTGTACTTGGGAGCAGAGGGGGAACTTTCAAGCTAAAGCACAGAATAATCTTCACAATTCCCATGACTGGAGATGCAGCTGTGATACCGTGGTACCAGGCGAATCAGCAACTTTAAACTGGCCTTCGGGACCTGAGGACACACAGCTTGTGGGGAGACCAGCTACTGTGATGCCCCAGTTATGGCCTCTTATGAGTGGGTTCACCTAGCATCGCTGTGACATCTGCGGACATCACCAAGATGACAGCACTCGTAACTGTCTCTTTAGTTACAATCAAACCTAGATTATCTATACTAACATGGAGTTAAGATGGTTGTCGGAGAACCTGGTTCACTGCTCTTGGCATTGTGTCTTTTCAGGCCTTTGACGACAAGCAGCCCAAAGCAGTCACACGCTGTCACCCCACCACCTCCTTTCAACCCCCGCCCCCCAAATTCATACCACTGTACATCTGTCTGATGTCTGCCTTGCAGGCTCCATACCAGTCAAGTTCAAGGATAAGGTTCTCACTTTATATAAAACACATATTTGGGTTACATAAGTGCTTATTTAAAAATTATTTTTTAAACCATACAGATAATTTTATGTATTCTTCTGCATTATATCTTCATGAAAAGGTGAAAGTTAACATTCTTACTATGAGGAGAATGGCTAAGTGTCAGTATCTTTTAAAGTTACACTCTCCATCAACAAAATGAAAAGGCAACCTACTCAATGGGAGAAAATATTTGCAAATCATATATCTGATGAGCAGTTAACATCTAAAATATATTTTTTAAAAAACCTACACTACTCAATAGCGAAAAAATAATTTTCAATTAAAAACTGGGCAGAGGATCTGAATAGACATCGTTCCAAAGAGGACACACAAACCACCAACAGGCACGTGAAACAGTGCTCAACACACTAATCATCAGAGAGATGCAAGTCACACCCACAAGATGGCCCCTCACACCTGTCAGAATGGCTGTCATCAAAAAGACAAGAAGTAAAATGTGCCAGCCAGGACGCGAAGAAAAAGGAACCCTCATGCACTGTTAGTGGGACTGGAAATTGGTGAAGCCACTTTGGGAAACAAGATGGAGGTTTCTCAAAATATTTAACTAGAACTACCATATGGTCCAGCAATGGTCCCACTTCTGGGCATTTATCCGAAGAAAAAACAGTAAGTCAGAAAGATATCTGCACTCCCATGTTCATTGTAGCATTATTTACAATAGACAAGACATGGAAACAACCTAAATGTCTGTCAATGGGTGAACGGATAAAGAAAATGTTATATATATGTATAATACATATATAAAATATTATTCAGCCATAAAAAAGAAAGAAATCTTGCCATTTGCAACAACATAGGTGGACCTCAGTGACATTGTGAGAAGTGAAATCATGGCAGCCTGACCCTGCCTGGCCATTTCCTGCTTGAACAAGTTCGTTCCTGACCCCCCGCCCCCGCTCCCGTCCGGCAAGGACTCGCCAGCTGACGTCAGTTTTCTCATAGCTTGCCAGCCAGTCGGTGTTCTTCCCTACATCTGTAGCTGTGTAAGAATGACAAGACTGTCTGAAACTGCCCATTTTGTTACAATCGGGGCTCAGCCTTTGGATAGGAATCCGCTGAGCTGGTGCCGGCATCAGTAAACGCTGCTTCCTGCTTACAGCCTCGGTGTCCTGTCTCTCCATTCAAGAAGCCCACAACTAAATAGTCAGGCAAAGACAAATACCATTTGATCTCACTTATATGTGAAAGCTAAAATACAAAAACAAACAAACAAAAACACTAAATTCATAGATACAGAGAACAGGCTGGTGGTTGATAGAGACGGGGCAGGGGTGGGGAGTGGGGGGGGCGGTGGGCAAAATGAGTGAAGTTACAAACTTCCAGTAATAAAGTAAATAAGTTATGAGGATGTAGTATGTAGCTGGGTGACTATAGTTAATAATACTGTATTGTATATTTGAAAATTGCTAAGAGAGTAAATCTTAAATGTCCTCATTAAAAATTTGTAACTGTGTAAGGCGATGGATGTTAGACTTGAGATCTTTTCACAATATATACAAATATCAAATAATTATATTGTGTACCTAAAGCTAAAATGTCATGTCGATTATACCTCAATTAAAAAAATAAAAGCACAAACTACCAAATCTCATCCAATATGAAACAGATAATTCAAATAGCTTTATAACTAATAAATTGAATTTGTAGTATTAAGAACTCTCGAAAAAAGAAATCCCCAGGCCTAGATTATTTCAAATCGGTGTTCAACCAAATGCTTGAAGAATTGATCCAATCCTATGATCTTTTCCAGAAAATAGAAAACAGAGAATACTTCCCAACTCCTTTTATGATATTAGTATTAACCTGGTACCAAAACCAGACAAAAATAGTACCAAAAAAAACAAAACAAAGCAAAACTACAGACTAACGTCCCTCATGAAAATTAACTGATAATAAAATGAAACGAAATGGGCCTCGTTAGCCCAGCATTGCTGCCCTCCTGGGCTTAGGAGCACTGGGAGCCTGGTCTTGAGGTTTACCCAGTCCAAGTGTGGGCACAGGAAAACACCCAGAACTTTTTCAGTTAGAATTTTACGTGAAAACAGCAAGAAGATAGACTGACTATAACCGAACATGTGCTTCAAAATGAAAACTGTGCATAGTTTGTCATGTACACCTAAAAGTGTGTTTCTGCTCAGGCCAGAGCTGAGACGCCTGAGAACTCGTGACCTCTGCCCCAGAGGTCAGTTGCAGTGCTCCAGGCAGACCAGCTTCCTAACTGTCACGGAACACTGCAGAAGTTCTCAACGGTCACCTTAACGGTCACCGACAGCAGTGTCCAGCCACATCTCTTGATGCACTTGATGGAGCAGGAACCCTGTAGGGACACTGGGAACCAGTGTATATTCAGATATCTCTGCTGGACTAAGTGTCCCCAAAGGAAGCCAGACCAGAAGGGAAAAGTATAGGGACAGTTTCTGTGAATAAAGATGTTTAGCTGCGAGGACGTGACAGAGCAGGGCGCCCTGGGCCAGCTCTTCTACCCACTGACCCTTCCCTTCCCCAGGGGACAGTGGGCTCCTGAGAGCACGGGGCTGTCAACATGGGCAGGCCCCAGGGTGCAGGGGGGCCCATGAGACGTGGGGGGTGACACAGGGCCGGGGCAGGAGAGAGCGCAGAGCCTGTGTCTGAGATTCCTTCACCTTATCCCCAGGTACTCGTGGAAGAAGAGTGAGCTCACCTTTTCCTGTCACAAAGGAAAACACACCCAGAAATCCTGAGGGACATTCTGGAGGAGGGACTGTGAAGCGGGCGGGGGACTGAAATGTTTGCTGGGAAAAGAGCAGAGAATGGTAGGGTCACTACAGATGTGGAGTGCATGCCCTCGGTGACAGGTGAGACCGGCTGCTACTTAAAAAGAGTGGACAACAGGTTCTGGTCTGAATCTGGAATTCTTGCCACGAAGGTGTGCATGGTAAACTGTAGCCAGGATGGGTCCTCCTAGGTCCCACGGGTCCCCGTCTTCACTGGGCGCCCACTCCTGCCGTGGCGCCCTTACCTCTGAGACCTGGACTTCGGTCCGGCAGCTGCTGGCCGAACAGCCCCATCCCACGGCGGCCTCCGCTTCCGGGCACTGACGGAGCGTGAAGGCCACCTGCCCGCCGCCACCCACGTCCACTGTCCCTGTTGCTGTGTTCTCTTTGGCAATTGCATTCTCTCTCCCTACAAGCTATGGC
>NW_011889228.1:82858-87916 GCF_000151845.1 Pteropus vampyrus | reverse complement strand
TACACCTAAAAGTGTGTTTCTGCTCAGGCCAGAGCTGAGACGCCTGAGAACTCGTGACCTCTGCCCCAGAGGTCAGTTGCAGTGCTCCAGGCAGACCAGCTTCCTAACTGTCACGGAACACTGCAGAAGTTCTCAGCGGTCACCTTAACGGTCACCGACAGCAGTGTCCAGCCACATCTCTTGATGCACTTGATGGAGCAGGAACCCTGTAGGGACACTGGGAACCAGTGTATATTCAGATATCTCTGCTGGACTAAGTGTCCCCAAAGGAAGCCAGACCAGAAGGGAAAAGTATAGGGACAGTTTCTGTGAATAAAGATGTTTAGCTGCGAGGACGTGACAGAGCAGGGCGCCCTGGGCCAGCTCTTCTACCCACTGACCCTTCCCTTCCCCAGGGGACAGTGGGCTCCTGAGAGCACGGGGCTGTCAACATGGGCAGGCCCCAGGGTGCAGGGGGGCCCATGAGACGTGGGGGGTGACACAGGGCCGGGGCAGGAGAGAGCGCAGAGCCTGTGTCTGAGATTCCTTCACCTTATCCCCAGGTACTCGTGGAAGAAGAGTGAGCTCACCTTTTCCTGTCACAAAGGAAAACACACCCAGAAATCCCAAGGGACATTCTGGAGGAGGGACTGTGAAGCGGGCGGGGGACTGAAATGTTTGCTGGGAAAAGAGCAGAGAATGGTAGGGTCACTACAGATGTGGAGTGCATGCCCTCGGTGACAGGTGAGACCGGCTGCTACTTAAAAAGAGTGGACAACAGGTTCTGGTCTGAATCTGGAATTCTTGCCACGAAGGTGTGCATGGTAAACTGTAGCCAGGATGGGTCCTCCTAGGTCCCACGGGTCCCCGTCTTCACTGGGCGCCCACTCCTGCCGTGGCGCCCTTACCTCTGAGACCTGGACTTCGGTCCGGCAGCTGCTGGCCGAACAGCCCCATCCCACGGCGGCCTCCGCTTCCGGGCACTGACGGAGCGTGAAGGCCACCTGCCCGCCGCCACCCACGTCCACTGTCCCTGTTGCTGTGTTCTCTTTGGCAATTGCATTCTCTCTCCCTACAAGCTATGGCGTTCAGAGGGGTTCAGCGGCCGAATATCGGCTCTAGAGGGTCCCCACCAGGCAGAACATGGGGACGGGGATGGGGCGGGGGGGAGGGGGACGGAAATTTTAACTGGCAAAGGCCAGTGCCTGCTTGAACTTTGCTGTGGAGAGCGTTCCCCGCTGGTCCCAGCTGTGGCCCGTCTATTCCTCATGCGACCGCAGGCAGGACGCCCCTTGCCAGCCCCGACCCGTCCCTCGCCTGCGTCGCCGGCTCCGTGCCTGCCATCACCTGAGCAGGGCTTCGGGCCTCGCTGCCGCTCTGCTCGTTTTGCTTCTTTGTTTCCTAACTTGCCACCCGGTGCCTGGATACCTCACCCGTAGGTGGCCTGGTCACCCACCTGGTCTAGAGTTTGGCTGCTGCTTTCTACTGTCCCCTTCAAAGGGCCTGCAGGACCCAGATCCCAAGAGTCTGGTTTCGCAGGAAGAAGGGTCTGGAAGGTGTAGTCCTGATGTTAGTTGAAGTTATAAGGGAAAAGTAGACACCATAAGTCAAGGCAGACACGTCCAGAGTCTGGAAATTCAGGTTCCTGGAGCTGTAGGGTGCCCTGGGCCCCAGCACGTTCGGGGGGGCACCCAGCCTCCGGCTCCTATTCTGCTGGGTTGGTGGGGTGAATTCGGGCAGGGCACTGACTTTCGAACCATGGTTCTTGATCCAGATTTCGGGGTGGATGGGGGAAAGTGGGAGGGGGCGACCCCTGGGAAGTCTGTGGGTTCAGAGGCGGGGGTGGGAGAGACCAGCAGGAGGCGCCGAGACGCCCGGGTTGAGGGCGTTAGCTCTGCGCCGGGCTCCTAGCACCTGCCACCCCTGTGTGGCCCGGGACAGCTGTTGCTGCTGACGTTTTCCCATGTCCCCTAACTTCTTTAGCTCATTAAACTACTTGCTTCCGAAAACCTCAGGGCCCCACAAAGAACTCTGAGGTTCTCTGACTATAGCCAGCGAAGGGCCCTGCTCATACCTGTTTCCTCTGCCGTCACGCCCCCAGCGCGTCGAGCAGCACCAAGTAGAAACCCTCCTGGCTGAGAAAAAGACATCAACGTCTAACGCAAGAACAGCCTCACTCTTTCTTTTTCTCTCTCTATGCTATTTTTATTTTTGAAAAAAAAGCATTTTTAATTTGAAAAATGTAAATTTTAGGAGGTAGATGGCACTCTCCCTCTTAACACCTCACATGGTGCCCCATTGTCAACCAGCTGAACCAGAGTCCCACCGTCCGGCCCTGGCTTCCGTTTCTGGGTGACCCCCCATCACCGCCCACCCACTGGCCCCTTGCCTCGCCTGCTGTCCTTCCTCCTCTCCTGCCCATGACGCTGAGTCCACCCTAATGGCTTCAGCGTCACCTCGTTTCCCAGCTCCCTGCCCCGCTCAGAAGGCACGCCATACTCCCCAAAGTCTACTCATTCCTTCTGTTTTGCACACAGGCTTATGTTTGACACTTCACATGTGTCAGCAGTTTCAGGCCGTGAGGCTGTTACACCCATTTTACGCCCCACGCTGCCCGTGGTTTGCGTGCGTAGCGGCGTGGGAAACGTAGAATTAAAATAAGCGGGGGAAGCATACCGGTCCCTCGAAGGTGTGCCAAGCTCGCTTGCTTTCCGAAGCTGCCACATCTATCTCTTGACTGAGCACTTTTCCATCCCTGCACATCCTCGCGGCCTTCGGTGTTTGTCAGCTCGCCGAAGGTGGTGGCGCTGTCATGTGTCCAGCTCACAGGCAGGGGGCAGCGGAAGGCAGCTTTCCAAGCGCCCACCAGAGAGCCAGTGTCGCTTGCTTTCAGGGTGCCCGAATGCGTTACGCTGTGGTTAGACCACAATGCCATGCAAAACCATGAGCGGCCTGAAGCTGTGCCCGTACAGAATGAGACTCCGCCTAGTGAGTCTCATTTGAGATGGACAAACGGTATTACTGAAGTTTTAAATGGAGGATTTAAGAAAATTGACAATGTAGATAGCTCATTGCAGCTTTATTTTTCTGGATGTCTCTTAAGTGACAATTTGTGTCTTGAGAGTCCTGGCTTACCTGCCTTCTCAAGAAATGCACCTGAGCCAGTGAGCGCCTCCCTCAGGCCTGGCAGGGGAAATGCGTTACGCGTGGCTGGAGATTTAGAGGAATGGTTTTTAAAGTATTAAGGACACTGTTTAATTCTTAGAAAGATTTTATATCCCTCTTTCCAGCTATTCCCAGAACATGAAAATATTTACATAATGTGTGATAGTATATATTAGAACACACACAGCGAGTGTTTGCCCTTAAATTGAAAAAAAGACTCGAATACCGAACTTCTTGTGACTGAAGAAAACCTTCAATCCCAAGCTAAAAAATTCTGTGAAATCGTTCATGTTACACGAGGCTGACCTTTGCTCATATTCTTTTCCCAGCTCCCCTCAATCTTTCAATACAGGATAAGGGGGAAAAAAAAAAAAAAGCAACCATCCTGGTTAGGATGAGTTCATCGTGCCGAGAAATAGAATTTTTCCCAAAGCCAAAAATAATCCATTCAAAAAATAGTCACCCATTCAAAATCTGGGGATCGTGAAGGTTCCTGGCTCTTGGGCTCTTAGTTTTTCCCCCAAAATGTCAAAAGATGTCAGTTTTCATTATCTTTAATATAATTAAACCTGTCTGATTCAGAAAGACTTCGAGGGATAGTCATACATGTGACAGTCACATCCTAAATGTTTTCTGTCCTGGACAGACCCTGGACAGCTTCGTAGAAGTAGCCCATGGCCGAGGGTTTTAATCCTGAGGTTCTACTGGATGAAGTTTAAATTATCAAGAGGACTTCCCACTTATCATTCCCACCTGAATTTTCATCTTCTTAGTATTTCTTGAAATGTGGGCGGTGAAGGATAGCATAAATTTTCTTACTTTGACCTGTCAAACTCTAGCTTCTCTCCCTAACACCCCGTCTCCTGTCCCCTACTTTATTCTCCACAGTGCAAGCAAAATATCTTTCTAAAATGCTGCTCTGATCATGTCACTCCCCTGTTTATAATCCCTCGGAGGGCCTCCATTGCTCTTAGGATGAAGTCCAAATTCCTTATCTTGGCTTACGGACCCTGCTGCCTCCGGCCCTGGCTTACGTCTCCAGGAGCTACCTGTCCCGCCTGTCCTCGCCTACTACCATCACCACGCGTCCTCTGCTTTCTAGCTCTGTTGGCAACCCCACAATCCCCTGCGCTCTCTTGTCCCCACATGCTCAGCATTTTAGTCCCTCCGACTCCTGCTCCTACTCCACGTAGCCCTTCGGTGTAGACGTCATTCCACACGTTTGCACAGACATGTAAGAAGGAATGCACTGGGTAATGTGAAAAACAAGATTGAGCTCCTGTTACATAGTACAAATTCTGTATTGATGTTACAGGCCAACATATAACTTGTAATTCTAAACACTTGTCACATTTTTGTCTTCGTTTCTACCCCCCAACCAACTAAGCCAGTTTGAATGTTTGACATAACTTCTGTTTCAGATTTAAAGCACCTCTAATTTGTAGTGTTCTGGCCATCTCTTTTGGTGCCTTTAATTGTACAGTAATGAGATTAGATGTGCTTGCTCCATCTGTCTGTGTTTGATTTGGCTTGACCTTGACAATGTAAAAGATTATACAGTAATATTAACAGATTTAATTCACCAAAGAGGTTATTTAACTTTTTCATAAAAAGTCACATAAACAGGAAGATAATCTAGGGGAATAAAAAAAATACAATTCACCAGTCCCAATTTTTAATAGATTTCACAGTTCTCACAGATCCTTAGAAAAAGTATCATAGTACTTTCTGTAGGTTCATAAGAAAATGGTGTTGCATCTCTCATCTCTCATTATCTCTCTCCTTTCGCTTTCAACTATCGAAATTCAGGATTATATATATTAAGAATCCAAATATTTTGCTGGTTGTTGGATATTGACAAAATATGAGGTTAGTGGTCAGACTTCCTCAATTTTCAGTCATTTTAATGCCAAG
>NW_011889228.1:76516-82808 GCF_000151845.1 Pteropus vampyrus | reverse complement strand
CCCCAAAATGTCAAAAGATGTCAGTTTTCATTATCTTTAATATAATTAAACCTGTCTGATTCAGAAAGACTTCGAGGGATAGTCATACATGTGACAGTCACATCCTAAATGTTTTCTGTCCTGGACAGACCCTGGACAGCTTCGTAGAAGTAGCCCATGGCCGAGGGTTTTAATCCTGAGGTTCTACTGGATGAAGTTTAAATTATCAAGAGGACTTCCCACTTATCATTCCCACCTGAATTTTCATCTTCTTAGTATTTCTTGAAATGTGGGCGGTGAAGGATAGCATAAATTTTCTTACTTTGACCTGTCAAACTCTAGCTTCTCTCCCTAACACCCCGTCTCCTGTCCCCTACTTTATTCTCCACAGTGCAAGCAAAATATCTTTCTAAAATGCTGCTCTGATCATGTCACTCCCCTGTTTATAATCCCTCGGAGGGCCTCCATTGCTCTTAGGATGAAGTCCAAATTCCTTATCTTGGCTTACGGACCCTGCTGCCTCCGGCCCTGGCTTACGTCTCCAGGAGCTACCTGTCCCGCCTGTCCTCGCCTACTACCATCACCACGCGTCCTCTGCTTTCTAGCTCTGTTGGCAACCCCACAATCCCCTGCGCTCTCTTGTCCCCACATGCTCAGCATTTTAGTCCCTCCGACTCCTGCTCCTACTCCACGTAGCCCTTCGGTGTAGACGTCATTCCACACGTTTGCACAGACATGTAAGAAGGAATGCACTGGGTAATGTGAAAAACAAGATTGAGCTCCTGTTACATAGTACAAATTCTGTATTGATGTTACAGGCCAACATATAACTTGTAATTCTAAACACTTGTCACATTTTTGTCTTCGTTTCTACCCCCCAACCAACTAAGCCAGTTTGAATGTTTGACATAACTTCTGTTTCAGATTTAAAGCACCTCTAATTTGTAGTGTTCTGGCCATCTCTTTTGGTGCCTTTAATTGTACAGTAATGAGATTAGATGTGCTTGCTCCATCTGTCTGTGTTTGATTTGGCTTGACCTTGACAATGTAAAAGATTATACAGTAATATTAACAGATTTAATTCACCAAAGAGGTTATTTAACTTTTTCATAAAAAGTCACATAAACAGGAAGATAATCTAGGGGAATAAAAAAAATACAATTCACCAGTCCCAATTTTTAATAGATTTCACAGTTCTCACAGATCCTTAGAAAAAGTATCATAGTACTTTCTGTAGGTTCATAAGAAAATGGTGTTGCATCTCTCATCTCTCATAATCTCTCTCCTTTCGCTTTCAACTATCGAAATTCAGGATTATATATATTAAGAATCCAAATATTTTGCTGGTTGTTGGATATTGACAAAATATGAGGTTAGTGGTCAGACTTCCTCAATTTTCAGTCATTTTAATGCCAAGAAAGCATAGCCTACATAACAGCGTTAATCCAGTGAGCTTTTACCAAGCATTTTCTGTATTTCAAGACTTCGCTCCTTGAAAAGGCCCTTACGACATTGTCCCCTCTGAGGGGTGATCAGGCGAGCCCGGGACATGGAGGAGCAAATGTTCCGACGCCGACACTGCCTCTGGGACCACCCTAGCGGGGGAGGCCTTCCGCACCCCTCCCTGGGCTTCGTCCCCTGCTGGCACCCCTTCCCGGGGCTCACCTGTCAGAGGCCGCCTGTTGTGCCCAGACAGCCGATGTCTTTGTCGCATGGGGTTTTTACAGAGAGGCTGGCCGTGTGGGTCATGCAAACGAGGGACTTCAGTGATATTCAGTTCTCAAGGTTAAGATGTGTATCGCCAAGGTCGTTCGTTGTCAGTCAGGTTGGCCTGGGGCTCCAGGGTCCTGAAGCCCGAGAGCAGTAGCCGAGGCCGGCCGAGTACTCCCTGACGCAGCTGCTGAGGACTGTGCCCTGAGGTGGGTGCAGGAGTGACCACACCCCTTACCCCTCCATCCAAGTGGCAGGGACTAGCATGGCACTCACAGAGGCAGAGAATGAGGAGGCACGCTTCTCAGCGCGGACACGTTTGTCCTCATCAGACCAGGCCTTCCTAGTGACGCAGAGCAAACAGGATCACTCCAAACTCACGAACGACTTTCTTAGGGGCGGGCGCGATGAGAGCTCAGATTTGGTAGAAAATCAAATCCATACCTGGCATGCCGTCTGAAGCTCAGGCAGCCTGCTGAGACACGGGGCAGCAGTGCCCTCTGCGAGGTGGCATGGGGCCACGGGACAGAGCCTGCAGCTGGGAAGAGGAAAGTGGGGCGGGAGACACAGAACGGGAAGAAATCAGGCTGTGACTTCCAGGCGTGCCCGTCAGGCTGTGTGTGGGCGGCCATCCCTTGTCCCAGAAAGGAGCGGCGCCTATGGGAGCTGCCTGGCCCACGTCCGGGGCCCACGGGATGGCAGGGAGGGCAGGCCGTGGGGTCCCTCAGAGTGCCCCCACGCTTAGCCCCCGTGCTGCGGGGAAGCTGCACACTGGGAGCTTTTGCATCCCCAAAGCTGCAGCCACTGCGTTTGGGAGCTGCGTGGAGACGGGTTGCCCGAGCAGGGTACGGGGGCGACCCACGGAAGCCCCGGGGCTGCCATCAGTGTCCTCCTCGGACCTCAGCAGTGCTTACCGAGTGTTGGTTTTACAAATATCTGTTAAACTGCATGGATTTATGCGCTTTTCTATATGTTGTTTTATTTTACAACATTTTGAACAATTTAAATAATAAAGAACAGAGTCCATGAGCATAAGAGCAAGCGCCTTCCTTGCATCTTAGTAACCGTAGAACTTTGGGCAGTAAAAGGAAGCGAAAAGCCACCGATGGCCGGCCGTGTCCCCGTGCTAGCTCTTCCCTAAGCCACGGTCACACAGGTTCGATGTCGCCGCATCCACTCTACAGATGAAGAAACGGCCTTAGCAAGGTGAGGGAGGCCCCCGACCCCACGCCCCTCCAGGGCAGGGCCACCTTTGGACATTACTCCTCTGGGGTCTGCCCAGAGCCTGCCATCCTGTGGTGACATGGGAACATGCTCTCTGAGGCCAGCTTGCCGCTGGCATGGCCACTCAACACGAAAGCTCACTGCGATGCAGTGCCTGGGGGTAGTTTAGAGAAAGGTCACTTTGCGAGGGAGTGACCCGAGGACGTGACCTTGCGGCACACTTTAAGGAACGTGCCGGCGGCATGTGTGTGGTTTCGTGGGACGATTCTAACTGCTCGGGAGCGTGTGTTCTGATGTAAAGGCATAAAGGAAAATGTCTGAAATACATTACAGCTGGAAGAGTTTAAAGCGCTTGAGTGGTTTTTATCAAAATACGGTACACGCTGACTTCCGCTGTGGTCCCTGGGGTGGCCTCTGGCTCTAAGTCCCTCTGCCCCTAAGGAGATGTAACGTGGACAGTCCCTGCTTTCTGGTGACTGGAGAGCCAAAGCTGGCTGGACGCAGCTTCTCTCAATATGGAAAAATGACCCAGTACTTGGGACCCGGGACTGTTGAACCATTTCTCCAAGTGCTGGCTCCTGCCACGAGGTGGGGAGCTGCGCAGGGCTGGCGTCCTGGGCTCTGGGGACGCGGGCGACTGCTGTGACCCTGTGCTTGAGCCAGGTCCACGGGCGCTGTGGAAACTGCTGCTCCATAATGTGTCGTCTTCTTCCTGAGCACCCCTATGCTCGTAACCCCGGTACTATAATGCCGCCCCATGCCCCCAAGCAGGGTGCTTAGGTCTGGATTTAAGTGGCAGAAGGTTGGGGTACACAAGCCACTCGAGAAAATGTGTGTGTTTTCCTGAAGCACGCAATTAATGTTGTTAAAACTGCAGGGTTGTCCTTTAGCCTGATTCTAAGAGGCCCTGGGTGTCTGAGCCTTGTTCAAGTTCACAGCTCAGGAGGGATCAGGAAAGATTTCAGGCAGCGTCAGCCTGGAGGGGCCGCAGGTGACAAGTCAGGAGGAGACTCATGCCCGTGAGCTGTGCCAGCCCCTTGCACCGCCCCTGGTGTGACACTGAGCGTGGCGGCAGGGATGTGGCACAGGGGAGGGCCCCCAGCATGTGCTCTGGTCTACGAGGCCAGGTCTGAGGGGAGCAGTGTCCCCAGGCAGTGTGTCTGGAGCCTTGGAAGCCCAGGCCTCCATCTGTCACTGGGGGACGCAGCTGCGCTCTGCTGTCTGCCCTGCTGGATGTGGTCCTACCCTTCAGAGAAACGTGGATCTTCTCATAGGCCTGTGCCAGGTCCATCGACCTGAACGTGCCATTGCCGTTTGTCAGTATGGGGGTGGGGGTGGGGGGAGGGAGTATAAAAATAAACGCAGATACGTTATGTAGTACCTTATAAAACTGCCTGAATTTTAAGACAAAACATGAGATTTCAAGAACGGAGTCCAGGTTTGGGGGTGGCTTCGCGCTGGCCTAGAGTGAGTTTTGGAAGAGCGCGGTTGATGGTCAGGGATGCGGGGATGATGCAAGTTCATTGTCCTCGGCCTTAGGGACATACTGGTGCAAAAGCTGGAAGAGAGCTGCCCCGAGCCCAACCTGACGGCCGGGTCTCAGGAGCAAGGGGACGGGCCAGCTCTTCCCAGGCTGCGGCGCTGCAGTCAGGGCTGTCACGGAGCTCACACCAGGGGCCACAGGCTCCCCCGCCTGGGGCTGCGTCCCGGCTCTGCCACTGACTGCGCCATCTCAGGCAAAGTCTGTCTCGGCACCTCGGGATCCTCATCTGAGGAAACGCAGGTGGCAGTAACAGCGCCTGCTCGGAGCTGTGGTGACAATCGAGTGGGTTAATTTGTGTAAGTCTCTGGGACATGTCCGGCATGGAGTAAGCACTCAGTAACTGTTGGCTAGTGGCCGAGCAGGAGGACAAGGCCCACGGTCCTGAGGCAGACGTCAGCCTGGACCTCTCGCCGACTCGTCCGCTCTAATCTGGACTCTGTCGGCCCTCAGTGGCTTGTAGCATCACCAGCCATGTTTTTCAGCCCGTGTGGAATCACAGGGGCTTCCTGAGAGAAACAGTCATGGGCTCCCCGGGCCGCATGGTGTTATAACTGCTTCTCGTTTCTCCTCACACAGGGGCACAACCCCGTGCTTGCCTTTCCCAGGGGCTGGGAGGCCTGGCCGCTGGCACCACGTGAGCTCATTTTCCATGATGTTCCCTGTCATCCAGACCCACACACACCTCAGAGGGTTTTCCACACGAAGTAGAACCGAGTGAGGCAGAGCGCGCACAAACTCAGCTTTTCCCTGGACCTGACGCGGTGTCCTTACGTGCTGGGCGGGCTGGGCAGGGCAACTAAACGCTGAAGGTCAAGAGCAGGAATCCCTCCCCCAAGAGCTGACCGTGCACTGCTCATTCCACGTGTCCACACAAACCCCCTGATCCCTGCTGGACGACGGCGGCCCACGAGGGCTTCCGGCTGGTGGCACTGGAACCCCCTCACCTCAGGCAGCTGGGCCACCGCCTCAGCCACACACGGTGTGACCCAAGCACTAGGCAAAGAGTAGGGCATCCTCCTGCCTTTTGAATTTCAAAAGCCTAGGCCGTTGTGGGACTAGAAAGGCCTTTGGCTTAAAAGATTTGGGAGAAAACCTGGTAGGTAGAGCAAGACCCCCACTGTCCCCAGCCCCCAGTGCTCGGGGACGCCTGTCATGGGCTGCGGGCAGGAACCCGAAGGCTATTGTTCATGGTCTCTGGAAAAGAGCTTACTCTCATCTCCGGGTCAGGCCCTGGGCGGTCCACGGGGACAATGGGAGAGGCACCCTTTGCCCTGTTTCCCAGGGGAACCCCTAGAGAAGTGACCGGACTCCAGAAACATTGCTGGGCAAAGAGGCCGTCAGTGGCCTCCAGAGACTCCCCGAAGCTCCGACTCGCTCGCTGGAAGGTAGAAGTTGGTTCCTTTGTGCCTGAGACATGGCGTGTTGATGGGACTGCAAGGGGACCGGACGGTGGGACCCAGGGGCATCCTGCAGCAGCCCACGAGGTCCAGCGGCTGTGGGCCCAGTGCAACAGGGGACGTCACAGTGGTCACTGGGCGGACGTGGGCACTGGTCGGCCCTCCTGACCCTCTTGTCAAGCCTCAGCCCTTAGCCACGACCCTGAGCCACAGGCGCGGGCACCCCGATGTGGCAGGCGGTGTTCCCGCTCCTCTCAGGCCGACAGCTTCAAAGATGAATCGACAGGCAGAGTTCTGAGATGTGTAGCCATGTAGACACACACACATATCCTGAAAGCACACAAGACGTGTAAACCTGTAGGAAACAAGTAACGTTTGTGGGGGATTGTTGGTTGTCGGGGTTCCCTCCACGGGGGGCGTGGCACTGCCCTCACCATGC